>NC_051224.1:10257500-10540000 GCF_015220715.1 Pygocentrus nattereri
GGCCTGGGAGCGCCTCGGAATCCCCCCCCAGAGAGCTAGTGAAAGTGGCTGGGGAAAGGGAGGTCTGGGCCTCATTGCTTAAGATGCTGCCCCCGCGACCCGAACCCCGGAAAAGCGGAAGAAAAAGCGGATGGATGGATGGATGGATGGATGGATGGATGAGCTGGTGTCTGCAAACATTTGCACATACAGTGTTCTTTTGAAGGGTTAGTGCTAGAGTGGGGTGATATGGCAAAAATGTAATAATCATGATACTTCAAAAGAAGTTTTCATGATACACAATATGCCCAAAAATAGTGCCATGTTAAAAAAAAAAATACCATAACTACTCAAAAATGCAGTTGGGAGGTGTTCACTTCTGATGACATTCACAGATGACACATTGTTATGCAATTTATCTCGATAGTGAAAAATATTGTCATATTGCTCAGCCCTAGTTAGTGCTTAGAAAAAAACGTCTTAGGGTAGTCAGGACAGTGAAAAGGAAGGCATGTTCTGACATGCATGAGCAGACTTGGAGAGGATATGGCATTGTTCATGAGCTTTGATGAAGTCTTTTTGTTGATTGAAATGCGTATCAGTTTCCTTCAAGCTGAATTCTGAATACGAAACGAAATATGTCAACACATAAAATCTGCCTAAACTGAGGTTATTTGTATCACTTGTTGGTTTGATTTGACATTTGTCTGTTACCCTAGCATTAGCATGTTGACCTATTTTTTTAACCATTTCTGTTATCTTCTATTCCATGTGTCTCAGTTACTGAATATCTTTTTGCCATTTGAATTGGTGAATTTGATTCTACCCAAAGAAAGTTCAGCTATCCACTTAAAATATCATTGCTCTTTGCCTTGACCACATTCATGTTTTCTCTTTCAGATCTCAGAGCAAGTGAGGAAATTTTGATCGTGAGCAGAGACACTAGCCTAGCGACAGATCTCGTGCACCTCTTCTTATTAAATTGCCAAAAAATGAATGCCATTTTACAATTACAATAGCTTTGTTCTTTTACAAGCCATCTGTTGGGTGACACCACAGATGTACAGAATTTTGCAGCCTGCTGAAACACAGCATTGCGATTGAATAAAGTAATAATTTGAAGACAGTGTGTGTGAACCAATTGTTGATTTGGCTGTTAATCCTATTCTCATGTAACTGCTTGAAAGAAGTGATGCATTGTGTTTTCTTGATTTAAAACATCGTTTCTACATGAATGCAACATATTACATCAATGCAAATGTATTTTTCTTCATTTTCAGCACCAGTTGTGCTGTTGTAATATTCTATTTAGAAGTGAAACCACCTACAGATTTATTGATAATTATTGATATCAACCATAAAATCTATAAACAAAATTTAGCCCCCCCCCTTTTTAAATTTGTATGCAGTTGACTGTAATTTCTGAAATTTATAAATGACTCAAACTTCGAACCTGAGAGAATAGAAGTGGGTCTTTAGGCGTTTCGTAAAAGAAGATGTGGACTAGAAGTTCCAGAGATATCGAGAGAGAGAGAGACTGTTCCACGGTTTAGGTGCACACACAGAAAATGCAGCCTCCCCTTCGCTTCAGTTAAGTTCTAGGAACAAGAAGTCTTTTATTAAGTTAAGTGATACTTTTTTGATCCCACAACCGGGGAAATTCCAGCTCCGCATTTAACCCATCCGTGAAGTGAAACACCATATACACACTAGTGAACACACACACTAGGGGGCAGTGAGCACACACTTGCCCAGAGCGGTGGGCAGCCCTATCCACGGCGCCCGGGGAGCAGTTGGGGGTTAGGTGTCTTGCTCAAGGACACTTCAGTCATGGACTGTTGGCACTGGGAATCAAACCGGCAACCTTCCGGTCACAGGGCCAGATCCCTAACCTCCAGCCCACGACTGCCCCAGATTAGTACGTCTCAGTGACCTGAGACTTGAGTAGGGAGACTAACAATTAATATATTTATAAAATGGGTTGCATCACTGTGCCTTATAAGTAAGAACCACTACTTTAATATCAGACCTGACTGGCAACCAGAAGAGAGACTAGCACTGGGATGATGTGTTTCCTACATCTGGTTTTAATTAAGAGCTAAGCAGCTGCACTTTGAAAAATCTGAAATCTTGCCAAAGCTTCTTGAATAAGGCAAGTAAATAAGGCACTGCAGTAGTCCAAAAAGGTGAGACAAATGCATGAATAATTTTTTCCTATATTCTGAAAAGACAAAATCCTTCAGATCTTTGCAGTATTTTTGAACAGGACTGAATGGGATTTTTAATATGCACTGAAAATTGTACATGAGAATCAAAAATAATGAAAGAGGGTTTAAATGATCTCCATATAAGTTTTTATTGTCATTTTGCACTCTGTCTCAACCTTTCTGGAGATGTGGTTGTAGAAGACTGCCTATTTTCAGCTTCAGTTTTTGACTGGCTATGTCACATTTGCTTCTAGAATTTGCTGGTATTTCCTTTGTTAGTTTTATTGTTTCATGTGTTAGTGTTTCCTGTTTCACTGGCTGCCACACAACCCCAAAGCATAATAGTCTCACTTCAATGCTTAACAGTTAGCAAGGTGTTCTTAACATAAGATGTTGCTCCTTTTTTTTCTCCAAACATGCCTTTGGTGATTGTGGCCTTCAATTTTTAATTCATCAGTCTACAGCACTTGTTTCTAAAATACCTCTGGCTTGTTTGAGTGTTGTTTCACATACTTCAGTTGTTGACTCTTGTGATGTCACAGATAAGGTTTCCTTATCAGAGTTGCACGGTAGATCGGTGCACTTCTGTGTCAACTAAACCTTCCTGCTGGTACTTTGCTGTCATATGGGGGTTTTGCTTTGCCTTTCTGGCAGACATAAATTAAAGCAGTTCTGTCTCAGTTTTCTTTGTCCTCAGTTCCCCTTAACTGTCTTTTTTTTTTTTTTTTTGAAGACATTTTGAACAGTGCTTTGAAACATCTTTTGATAGCCTTCCCAGCTTTGTAGGCATCAGTTAGCTTCAATTTCAGATTTTCTGTTTAGAGGATCCCATGATAGTTGAATTCATTACACTATGAAATTGCCATCAGCTGACATTTCCCAGTGACAGTTCTTGCCCCTAACAAGTCAATTAAGAACCTTATTGAGTCAGTAAGGCTCTGAGATTATACAGGAATTGTCCAAAGTTTTGCATATGCCAGTTACTATTTAATAAATGTAAGGTAACTGCGACCATTTTTATAAAAAAAAAAAATTTAAATCAGCAGTGGTGCCAGAACTTCTGCAAACTTTTTAGACTGTGTGAAAAGGCTTTGGTGCTTCCTCTGGCACACAGCTATCCTATATATGTTTAGTGTTAGAGTGTTAACTGAAAATGTAATACATCCCTTTTCAGCACTACAGAAGCATCTCATGTCGAAACAATCACTTTAATCTTCTAAAATGTGGCTGTTTAGCATCACTCACGTAGCATATTGAGCTTTAGTGTGATTAAACGCTGTATAAATGAAGCCCTTGTCTTGCAAGTACTTCTGTAAGTGTGTTTTTGTGTGGTTAATTAGCCCGGGCCTGCTTTATTTAGCGCTATGTAAATAGAATAAACTAAACCTAATATTATTGTGTCACTCAGATGTTTAATGCATCCTGAGCCTGAAATCCCATCAGAGCGAGGTATAATGGAGTCATTATAAAACAATTACCATGTTTGTAGTGTGTGTTTGTGTATTGTGCTTGAGTGTGCAGTGTGTGAGTGTCAGGGACGGGTCTAATGCACGGTAGCCAGAAGAAGCCATTTGTAAGCTTCATGCAGGCTTGACCTGCCTGGCAACCCATCAGCACTGCAGTGATGGAAATGGCTAACAGACACTATACTCTAAACAGTACTGCAGTTTATGGAGGTCGTACATGTGTGTCACAAGATAAGAGGGGATCTTATCTTGAGAGGGATCTGATGTGCAATAGCAATTACTGTGTTCATAGGAGCTGTCGACTTATTTTGTTAATCTATTGATTATTGACAAAGAACAATGGGCCTCATTCACCAACATTTTTCTTAAATTTGTTTTTGAGGAAGGTCCTAAAAAGTCCTGGTTCTTAAACCACAGAATCGTTCACACCTTTGTGCTCTTGAGTATGTGTAGATTCTGTTCTTACCTAAGAACAAATCCCAAATAAGAAAATGGTGAATCTTGCCATTACTAGTGATTTCAAATGGGAGTAGTTGCACTATTGTGTATCCTTGGTTGGATTTGAGTTGGGTGGGACTAAATTGGAAGAAGCTGATGTCAAGTGATCCCTCAAGCCAGATAGAATTAGGGCAGCTCCTTATCACAGTCCCTCTCCACATAAACCAAAGACTGGGTGTACCCGAGTACCTGTGAGCGAACTAACTAGTATTTTTAGAAGCACTGTGGTAAAATTACTGTAATGCACAGCTTTGCTAATAAAGTGTATTGCCTTTAAAAATCAGAGAGCATTAACACCATCAGTCACTGTAGTCCAAGTTTGCACAACTCCGGTCCTGGGGAGTCAGTGTCCAGCACAGTTTGGAGGTTTCCCTGCTCAAAAACACACACTTAACCTGGCAATTAACATATAACTGTAATCAGGGGTATTCTTCTGACGGAGAAGCGGCTTAGAAAATGGATGGATGGATGGATGGATGTAATCAGGGGTGTTGTAACAGGTAAGTCAGCAAACTGTGCTGGACACCGGCCCTCTAGGACTGAATTTAATATTTAATATCCTTGTATCATTGAGTTTGCCAGCCTATTTAATGACTATACTCATTAAAAGTATGAAACTGTCTCTAGGGCAGTACTGCTGTAGTCACTAGGCTGGTACCCTCTCAGTACCTTTAGTCATTTGAAATGATATTTTCTAAGTTGTATTGAATCCACACACCCCATCTCAGTTCCAGGCTTTTTATTTTATTGTTCTTTTTCGAAACATTGGTGATGAAAAGGTACAAATATGTACTTTTTCCCAGGGAAAACCTTATTTGAAGTACGAGATTGGACTTTAAAACCACTGTTGTACCTTTTTGAGGGTACGTTTACATTGTTTGCCCCTTGATGAACGAAAGATATACCTGTAAATTACATTTATTCCTTCATTTAAATCACTCATACTTCACTGCAATTTAGTTTGTGTATATTTCTTTAGGGAAAAAAATAAAGTGCATCAGAATATCTGAGCTTTTCATTTTTGTTACACTGCAGACAACACTCAGTATGAAGGCGGATTGCACAGATGTGACACAGGAGTGCAATACAGACAGTAAACCAAATTTTATTATTTTTTTTGGATGTTAATATTTGCAAATGACTTGGAAATGTAATCTAAGCTAAAAAGCGCATGCTTAATTTCATATTATTGTGATTGATAAATGTTTGCATTGCAAAATGAATGTAGTTGAAATGCCACCTTTTAGATCAGTGCTTTATGATGCATTGATGCTTTACACCCCTTCTAGCTTGCTTTTTTTTAAGTGAGCCATTAGAAGTAGCACAGTGTGCAGCCTCTCAGGTGAAGTGAGTTCAAAACATAGCTAATGCCAGCAACCTTGTATGTGGTACATGGGATTATGCTGGAGAGCTTCGCCAAGGACCTTTAGTAACTCTAGCTGTCATTTGTGTTGTGTAACTCTGCACATCAGATGGCTTTTCTGTGGATTTCACTGTCAAGGTTAGGCTTCGTTTCAGCATAGTACAAAGTACAATTTATAAACTGCTGTACCTAACCCTTGGTTCTAGAGCTCTTCGTCCACAGAGCTTAATTTAGCATCTTGGAGTCTAGTGTGTTTCTGTGATTACTGTATGTCACAACAGCATGTCTATTTTTATTTTTTTTTTATAACTTATAGGTTTGTACTTTTTAGCTGTTCTTTAAATTTGTCTCACAGTCATCCCTTTATATACAACATTGTAGGAGCCTTTGGTTCTTTAAAGCACATACAACAGTGTTTAAATGTTCTACATCTGCTGTAAGTGGATGTTTACTCCTCTTAGGTTTAACAGCATTAGTCTGTGATTTAGCCTGACCAGAGAGCTCCCAGTAAGCTTTATTGAGTCACATTGTGCATTTATTAAGACAGATGGGAATCATCCATTACAGCGAAGACCATTTTGTGGCATTTCTACTTGTCTAGTCTCTACAGCAGATGCCTGAATCTATAAGACAGCAATATCTGTTTCGAGCTGCTGAACCTTTTAACTAGTGACATTGTCTAACATCATTTTATATAGTTTTTTTATATGATATATTATATATAATTTTAGGCAGATGCTAGTAGTTTTAGTTAAACACTGACAGATCACTGCCTGACTTCTCTGATCATGTGGCATCTGTGAATTATGACTGCACATTTTTTTTTTGTGCTAATCAAGTTTTTTAATGATAAACACATTGTTAAGGGCTGCGATAAACAGACTGTATATTACATCGATTACATTGGTGGGAAAGTATTGGCAAGGACCATGTCTATTATTGCAGCCGTTGTGTGCTTTCATGAGCTAGGCTTTAACCTCTGATATGCATTGTGTAGAATAAGTGACTTAACCACTCTGCTATACAGCCAAGGAGTTAAAGGAGTTTTAAGGAGTTAAATATACTTGTGTAGAAAAAAGATAAAGACCTATTGCACACCCGGACACCAAGAACTTTATTGAACATCACATTTTATGGCCATACTTTATTGCAGCTTTATTGTATACCGTCAAATATGATTTTCAGATTCAACTCAATAATAATGCTATTTCTCAAACATTTCATAAATAAATAAACAGCAGAAACACAGTCTCGTTATGAATAAAATAAATATTGTGTTGCTGGAGATGGAGCTTCCTAGAAGTCTTGTTTTTTTTTTGTGTGTGTGTGTGTGTGTGTGCACTTGCTTTTCATTTTCACCAGTTCATCAGTTATATTTGTGATTTGTTATCCTCATGCGAAAAGTTCACATTTCTGCCTGTATTGAAACAACAGATAATGTTAGTTAAGCAGTCTCTGGTTGGTCTAAAATTTTTTTTAAATGTGTTTTATTTTTTTTCTCACATTAGGAATATCTCTTCATTATAATGTAAAACAGTCTTTTATTTGGGCTAATTTTGCAAACTTATTATAAATATTAATGCTCATCAGTGTTTTGCAAATCCTAAAAAATCTGTTAAATCTTAAATTGGCTGATTTTATTGGCCAAAAATCAGACCCCCCTTGATGTGGCGAGTAAGTTGATTACAATCAGGCTCTATTTCCAGAATATGACACTGTGAAGGGTTTATTGAATTCTTTGAAACAGGCTTTGCACATGCAGTTTATGTGGCTTGATGAACTGTTAGATCTACCCTTCACTGCTTTTGCGGATAAGAAACACAGAAGAACCAAAGAATGTATGAAATCAAATGCCACTGACAGGAAAATTGAAGAACCTGAAGAAATCACACAACCTTAATATCTTTCTGATCCAAATCCTATTCTGAAAGAAAGGGTCACTAATGAAGGTCTCGGATGAAAAAAGCCTGGAAGATTGGTTCAACTTTACCTGAACTGGCCACCTGGCTTGAATATACTTTGCTCTTTTCTCCTGTTAATTACAGTCCCTTTTGTTAGGAGAGAGAAGCGGTTTATATCACTTTGTAGCCATGGATACACCGTGGCCTAATAATGCAGGCCTGGACAGCAGCAATTCCAGTAAGCCTTCCTTTGATTGTTACAGCAAGACGAGCACTTTATAAAGACTGTGTGTGATCTGACCAGGCAGATATGCTATGTAGCATTGGAGTCATTGAAGTAAGGGGCTAAATGATGTAAGCCACTCTCAGATTTAAAATCTCATTAAAATTTTTAAAACACTTATTATAATTACAGCAAAGACGTACATTAGAGCTACAAGCCAAATGTAACTAAACAGCCTTGAGGCTTACTACAATGATTTGATTTGATTCCATGTGTTTTGGTTAACCTCCCATTTTTGTGTTCTGCATTTCATTTTGAAATGCCGTTTGGAGACAACTACTGATTAATTTTATGTCTTACATATACAAGTGAAAACAAAAGATTTTTTTTTTTTAATTGGAGGCACGACTAATTATTTTTCATTACCTTCTCTAGTAACAGGAGTGTTTTAACCGACATACTCCAGGGATACAGTCTGTCCAGAGACTTTAAATCTTCCAGGCCCGTTTGTATCAGCTCTGTATAGTATTACAGTTTCTTCAGCCCTTCAAAATCTAAAAATGTATTTCAGGTTAGAAGCTTGTAAGCTAATTTTGTCCTAATTATGGTTTGATAGGTCTTTGCTGTGTGTTTAATAAAGTGTATGTTTACAGCCTATAAATGTATTTTTGTTAAAATAATAAAACAGGCATGTGGATTGGCTAAAGGCTTTTCATTTATAATGTTGTTCAGAATGTATACCAACGGGCACTTTTAACTACACTGAAACATTTACATTTTGCATCATTTAGTGGATGCTCTTATACAGAGCGACTTACAAAAGTGCTTTGTTGCCTACTCAGAGAAAGTATCTTTACTAATTACTCATAGGTTAGAGAAAAATCTACTCCTGAGCTTACATATAAGCCAGTGTTGATATCTAGAGAAAAAGAAACAGAATTAAACATAGTGCAACACAACACATTTCAATAAGTACTTAACTTAAGTTGAGTAGATTAACTTAAGTGCTGTAAAAAGAGAGTCTGCTGTTCAGACTCCCAGTGGGAGTTTGTTCCACCACCTGAGCGCCAAGGCTGAACAAAGTCTTGATGCTTGTCTTCCATGCGTCTTGAAGGATCAAGCTGAGCTGTACTGGAAACTCAAAGGGTTGGAGGTGCAGTTTGAGTTTTGACCATTGCCACCAAACTACTTGGTTTTGGAAACAGTATAGTTATCACAAGCTGCTTGAACCTTAGGTACTTACTCAATAACTCAGCCAGACTTCACTCTTAATATATCAGCTTTTATGGCAGCTTTTTTATGAAAGCATTCATTTCTGAAAATCAAAATAAAATAATCGTCAATAATAAGTAAGTGACACAAGCGGTATATACACACACACACACACACACACACACACACACACACACACACACACACACATACATACATACATACATACATACATGGATATTGTGGATAATGCGTCTGATTTTACACCTTCATCTGCCTAGCACAGTGCTGATTCCTTCGTACTTCGTGAATTATTTGACATTTCCATAGCCTTACAGCTTACACAAAGATAAGGGTTTAAGAGGAGAGCATCTGGTTTAGATAATTAATAGGTTTTAACCTCTTAAGCTTCTTTGTATGTTCAAATTGATCAAATCCTAAACAGGAGTGTACCAGTCATACATGTTATCTTACTTATTTGCTCTTGCAGTTTGTTACTCAGCTTATTACACAATCCAAATAAATGTGCATTGTCTTAATTCTGATTGGGTGGAAGGAGCGATTCTGGTCGTGCGCCCTGTATCCATAGGCTTATTATTTAGTAACTATGTGAAAAATAATGCAAAATGACTGAGCTATATGAGTGAGGGATGAACGTCTGGATCTTCCAACTGGTTAGGAAGTTGGCTAATGTAGGCAGGGTGTGAAGGTCTGGCCCATTTTGGACTAGAGAGCCACAGCGGAGATGGACAGTTTGTCTCTGTCACGCCCTGTCTCTAGAATGTTTCCATCAGCTGCAGTGTGTCCGGAAGCCCAGCTCATCTCTTTGCGTCTCCCGGCAAGAAGCATTTACCCTCAAACCTTCTTTGCAGCAAACATCCTGGCAGGCTGACAGGAAAACAAGGGTTGCAAATATAGGAGGGTCACATTTATGGATGTGTGAAGCCAAATATATCACAGCACAGCTTGAAGAGCAGCAGGAGCAGCTGGTCAGCCTCTCATAGCATAATGTTAATGGCACTTCAGCAACACCTAAACACAGTGTGCTGTTCATTTGAACTTTGTAGCCTTTCTTTCTTGCTTGTACTGTAAGTGCAGTGAGGTACAGCATGTGTTTCCAGTGCGGTCAGTTGTCATTTGATGCCCTTGTTAGAAATTCGACAAGAAGAGTCAGGAGACTGGCGCTTCAGCGTTGACTGGAGTTTATTTCCACAGATAGAGGATGGATAAAACGTGGTTGATCAACAGTCAATCAGCAGGATCAAGAGTTTAGTCCTATTCACGTGTATGCAGACGATCATGCATGGGCACAGCTTAGTCATCAGTGTGTCACCAGTGTAGTCTGGTCAGCAGTCCGTTCTAGTCTGGTCAGCAGTCCAGTCTGATGAAAACATGGTCTGACATGGTTAAAGTAGAGATACTGGGGTTTGGGGGAGGAAGGTGACAATCAAAAGGTTGGGGAAGAAGGGGAGGGGGGGAGGGGGTCTGGGGTCAGGGGAGATCCCAGGGGTAAGGCAAGGTTGTTCTCTCCTCAGGAGGAACAGTGCAAATAAAACACCAAAAGGCACACAACTCTAAGACACTATAGCTTAACACAATAAAAAGACAACATAGGTTACAGCAAATGTGAAAAGACCTATACTTTCTCTCACCCTCTATGTACAGATGTCAGTATAGAGTCTTACATTTTGGCAAAATTTGGGAAAATTAGAGCTAATGTCTGTCATTAGGCCAGGTTGAGATGGTTTGGACATGTGTTGAGGAGGAATAGTGGATATATTGGTCAAAGAATGTTGGAGATGGAGCTGCTGGGTAGAAGGAGAAGAGGTAGACCTCAGAGAAGGTTTATGGATGTAGTGAAGGTGGACATGGAGATGGTTGGTGTGAAAGTAGAGGAGGCAATGGTTAGGGCAAGATGGAGGCAGATGATCCACTGTGGCGACCCCTAAAGGGAGCAGCCGAAAGAAGAAGAAGAAGAAGAGGTAATGTCTGTCATCAGAAATTGTAGTTAGGCTGCAGTGATAGTCTAATTTTGATTTGACTTGATTTTTTTCTCCATCTCTATTGGCATTGACCTATCTAATGGCTAATGTTTCTTTACAGAAAATACATGAGATTGCTGAACTGTGAGTATGACACTGTTATTACAGAAACCAGAGATTGATGTACTGTACATTTTCCTGGTTCATACAGCAAATCCAGCTGCTCCTGACTCAATGCTAAAGACCTCAGATTGTAACCTCTCAGTGAAGAATAAAGATATGAAGCTGAAGTTTAAAGGCTTCCCTTCCAGAACACTGCACCCATCCTCCTGGGTCCTCAACGCCTCAATTTCTACTTGTAGCTTATTGAAACTAGTAAGGGGAAGGGCTGCATAGAATTGTTGACTAGTGCATCCATTAGGCCGTGCTGTGAGCAGCAGTTGACTAGTCAAAGAAAGTGCCAGAGTTTAATAATGAAATGCACGGAAGGAAATTAACAGTAGTGAACAACCAGGAGGAGACTCCAATGGTGTTTTCACACCTATCCTGAATGCTTGAGTCTACACCCAGGACCGATTCTGGGCTTGTTTGGGGAAGGGGCTCGTTACTTTCACATGTTTTACTTTCAAACTCAAAGCCCATAATACTTTATGTGGAAATGCTACATGAGCTGAAACCAATTCCACAGTATTTTAATAACCAAAATAGATAAGCTGTGTTCGCTGGAAATGTTGAAAAAAGGCCTGATAGCTCATTGTTATGGGAAAAAGACTTAGGTGGCAGATTAGCGCTCGTACCTTGATTTTGTGACTAATCAACCCAGAGACATGTCAGCACTGTCAGAACCAGGCTGTCTTAAAGTCAAGAGAGTCTTTCTTGGCTACAGGTGATGAGTCAGCCTGCACTTGGCTCCTGCTTAGGGTTCATTGTAGTCCCGTGCTGTTCCAAATAAGGACAGCTAATGAAGTGGCCCAATCAGGGAGTCAACTGAATGCCAAATGATTCTCATCAAATCAGAGCCGCATAGTCTGGGTAAGATTTTAACCTTGTGATTGCCTTTTTTCTTTTTTTGGCTTAATGTGATGCAAGAGTAGGCAGGCTCCTTCAAGGGGAACCCTGCTGTTGGCATCAGCATGCCCAGTAGGGGAGTCCCAGAGCTTTTGCTGAAGACTTAATTAAGTCTGGACTGATTAAGAGAGCACCTTTCTGCACTTAGAGGACTTCTCGGTGGACACTTGCGCTTGATAGACAGTCGAGGGATTTAACTTCTCACAGCTCTGGTCCTACAAAAAACACAGAAGTCAGCCACAGAGCAAACTCTGCTTAGTTCCTGTGAACTGGAGAAGAGCCATTATGTTGCTCTGTCACGTAGCCCAGCCTGTTTGTGTTCTGATGGCAGCGCATGATTCACTTCTTGGGTCACTTGAAAGATGATATGTTTTGTCATTCAGTCCTCAGTTTGAAAGGAATAAAGACTAGCCTGTAAAGTGTCTTTATCAACATGCCCTCACAGTTTGTCTGGGGAACCACCAGCTCCATCTTAAGAGCTGTTTCAGTAGCTCAAATGAAGTTTGTAAGATGACCCCTTGGAGGGGTGAGGGGTTAAGTCAGCATGAACGTTGACTTCAGCAGCAGAACATGCCCAGAGATCTATGCAATATGAAATAATTCCCTGGTGGGCACAGCCATTTATAAGCCAGATGATATATTTGATAACACTAAGACTTAAAGCTGTTGGTTTTTGTAAATGTTTTTTTTTTTTTTTTTGCTGCTGTTGTTAAAATTGAAAGAGGTAGTATTACAGAGTCAGGAGAAAAATGGCATCTGCTCTGCTGTGAGTCGCTCTGCATAGCCTGAAATAATAAATACATAAATTATAAAGTCAGAGGTGTGGGAATAGACCACATCATACGTCTCTACATAAGTGAAGGTGTGGCTTGATGTTTAGGTCTCAAGACATCTAGACATCTAAACACGTGCATCCTCAGAAGACACGTGCTTCACCAAGTTTTGCCGGAGTTCTGTTTAAATACACTTTCAGCGCACTCACGGTCATCGGATTCTTCCGCTCAGTGAAGGGATACAAAGCACAACCAATATTATAAAAAGTTCTTATACACATATGTGCAATTACACATTTCCACCAGAGAGGTCTCTAAGTCCCCAAGTCTTACACAGTTTAGCTTCAATATTTCAGAAGTTTAACTTTGCTACATTCATATTAACTTTTGCGTAGATAACTAGATCTGTTATATTTGACTGCTCATGACTTTCTAAACAGCAGGCTAAGGGCTACAAAGCAACAAAAAAGGAGAGAAATGCACCTTTGCTTCTAAACTTAAAGACTAACCCAGCTGAAGCAGTTTTTCACAAAGTGGATTTACGTTGTACTGTGGCTTCTTAAAAATGATTTGAATTGGAAAATTGTCAAAGCTGATTACCTCACTAAAAAGCAAGCCTAACTAAAGGCAAGTGCCCTCAGGTGTCAAAACTCTCTGTTCTGGCACTCGTGGTGGAATGAATTTCTAATGATCGTTTGCACAGCTGTCTTCAAACGCCGACTGAAGACAGATCTCTTTGTGAAACATTTAAATTAACACTTACTTATCACTCATTGAAATGTCTTGTATTGCACGCATACTTTGGCCCAATCCCATTTCTTATTTTTACCCTTACCCCTTGTTTTCGAGTGTATCTCTCCCCTTTGAAACTGAGTTAGAAGAGGTAGTGGTTGAAATCTTCCCCCTATGAAATGGGACAATCCTTCAAGAACCAGATACATCATCAGTTGTCATCAGCGACTTCTACATAAAGAGATGAGACAAGATTTTTCCGGCCATTTCCAATATGCCGAGCAGAGGAGGGGAAAGTTCAGCTCCTCACTGCTTAAATACATTCAGAGCATCATACGCCTTCAAAGAGGGGGGCAATTATTTATTATTGCCACCAAGAATTCTTCGGTGACATGAAGCTGAACTTAACTTTCTAATCGCCAGCTTCACGATCGATTTTTCGAATTTTCCTGTTCCACCTTAAATGGTGAGGCAACCTCAGGTAACAGAACATAACTTTTGCACCTTTTAAGGTGGAACAGGAAGTTTTGCTTGGTAGTGACCGAGACATCAGCGTATTACTAGCGATTTTTATGCGTGTTATGAAGGAAATGACCATAAAATGCTATTACAGTGGTTCTCAGCAGCTTTTAAATAGAGAAATGCTTACATTTATGCATCTCTTTGGCTGCTTGTGCCGCCATCTTGCCGACGATTCGCATAGCATTCTGGGAATTTTCTCATAACACTCTGTTTGTAGTGTGCCTCTGAAAAATCTCAGTTTGAAGGGCCTAATAGCCCTAATACTTCACCCTACCCCTCCATCTCAACAACAGTTGGGACAGCCCTACCCCTAGATGTGAATGCGCAAAATGGAGGGGTGTTAGGGGCAAGGGGTAAAATGGGATTGGGCCTATGTCTTGTCCCTGTATTGTGGATCAGCACTGGCTCTTGTTTCTGGCAGTCTTTCAGTTCAACGGTAGTTTGGACTGTTCTAGCTAGGATACCTTCTCCGAGTGTCCAACAAAGCTCTTTTGCAGGTCGCTCTGGATGAGATGTAAATATAATTGTTCTTCCATTGAAAAATCCATTCTTAGCTATGCTCACCTCCCCTTGCTCTGTAACATAGCTGCTAGGCACTATTGTGAAAGGTGAAATCAGCGAGCACATATTAAAAAACAGAATTCAAACAGAGGGTAAGTGGGAAAAGGTACTGGCTTAGTTTCAAAGAACTCTAAAGGCTGCTGGGCCCCCTCATTTCTTCCGGACTGTGTGGAGGGAACACTGAGCTCTCCCAATCAGTTAGACCATAAGAACAAGGTCAAGCCAGCCTTCATTATCACTGTTTTGTAAGCCAGGATGGACAGCACCTCCCTGCAGACAAAAGCAACAGATGTCCGAGTAGGCGAGATGCAGTTTGTGTTGAAAATACCATGCTGACTGTACCACCTGTGCAAGTCGTCTCTTCCAGGAGGCAACAGGACTGCTGAGCCAGGCCTCAGCCACCAGTCCTGGGCAAACCAAGCTTTGGTAGGGAGGGTTGAACAACTAAGCTCGAGCAGGAGTCCAGTATGACATGGGGCAGTGCTTGTGAATATGGAGGGCAGCAGTATCAGATTCTGTGTAGTCTATGTAATATGAAAGGTTATTCAAGGATCCCCTGGGAATTCAACTGATTTGTGTATACTCGCTTAAATGCGCAGTGACATGAGATTCAGCAGTAGGTAAATGTTGAATAGGAGCTCTGTCCATTTTATCAGGTCCACTTACCATATTGGTGCACTTTATAGTTCTACAGTTAAAGACTGTAGTCCATCTTTTGCTCTACTTAACTTGATAGCCCCCTTTTATGTGGTGAAGTGACATGGAGAGATGGGGGTGTCTTAGTGTGTTTTGCGCTTGTATGAGTGGTTTAGACACAGCAGTGCTGCTGGAGTTTTGAACCACTGTGTCCACTCACTGTCCGCTCTATTAAAACCACTTGCCTTGTAGGTTTATCAGCACAGTGTGTGTTACTCACCCTCTAGTCGCTCATCAGTGGTCACAGGATGCTGTTGGCTGTTGCTCAGTCCAGTAGTGACACTTAATGTTAATGGGCAGATATTTGGTTAAGTGGTTAGCAAACAAATCTCATTTTGCTGCATATATTATAGGGCTAAAGGCTTAATGTTTTAGATTATAACAGTGGTGTAAATAGAACAAAAAATAACAAACAGAGAAATTAAAAAAATCATTTTTTATTGTTATTATTCAAACTGGCCAAGGGAATTCCATAGGTTTTTGTGTTGCATGAGTAATTGAGACTGCTTCCTCTGAAGAACTAATGAACTACACCAGAGCTGGGTGCTGATGAAGGCTCCTCATCTTTTACAATGGGTATTTTCTTCTTAGTGGGTGGTGTGCCGACATATTTGTTTGCCAGAGAAATATATTTTCACGGTTTCTAGACCTAGCTACCATCAGCTAGAGTACTTAATGAAAAAGCTGCACAAGAGCTGACCTTGCTGTGTCTGAGAAGGCAGAGACATACTTAACATCATGTGCTTGGGAACCTGCTCATGTTAAGGTGTTTCAAAGCAATATACTTACTTGTTCTCAAATATGAGCACAACTGTCACATTTTACACGCCTACTAACACATAAAATGAGCATTTCATTGAACTCTTGTCCACTGGTGCGATTTGCATTAAAGAAGCTAACTTACATGAGTTGTTCTTGATGGCCGCTTTGATCTTTATTAACAGCAAAGATTTGGCCTTGAAATTGATCGGGCTGTTTGATTATAAAAGTAGAGGTCTGGCTCTGTGAGGATTTGGCCTCAGCTCACATCTGTTTGATGAGCCCTGTAATATTCCTCCATGACTGACTGTACAGAGCACCAATGCAAATCTTGAACAAAATGTTCTACCAAAACCCTGGAGATCATTCTGCCATCACTGTGGCAGCTTCTCATCATAGGTCGTGGAGCAATTCAACGCAAAGCTCATGCCAAAGTGACACAGAACAGCTCTCTCTGAGCAGTGTGTGCACAGCAGCAGTGGAGCTGCCTGGCCGGGTGTGACGTGGGGGTAATTGAAATCGATTCGTCAGCTGTTCAGAGAGGCGGCAGGGCTGGTGACAGCACACAGATGCTGCTACTTGAGAACTTTTCTTAGTGAAGTGCCCAACAAATGGTTACTCACCCACAGTCTGACCCATAGCTGCCCAACTTGTCCCTGTCTACAGGGGTAACTAGTGCACTGCTGCTGGTCTATCAGAAATGATGCATGGGGTGGGTAACCCAATGTATTATCGTATATAGCAGCCACACTGTAAAATGAAAGCCCCTGAGTTTTCTGCAGCGTTTTCAAACTAAGTAAACTAAAGTTGAAGCTACACAAAAAATCTAGCTTAATTGGCATCATGTTTTTGGCCTGAGAAGTCCCTTAGATGGCCGCAATAGGGAAAAAAATTGTGTTTTCAAATGTCTCTACCAAACCGGTTGATTTTTTTTTTTTTTTTTTTTTTTTTTTTTTTTTGGGGGGGGGGGGGGGGGGGGGGGGGGTTATTTATTTCTGAGTTAAGGGCATGAGATCCGACACATGCAAGTAGTTTTGCTCGAAATAATGTAGGCTAATGGTAGCTATGCCACATTTAAAGGTTCATCAAATTTTTTAGGGGTGTGCATGTGAACCCACTTTTCAGTTTGTCACTCTCATCACTACATAACTTACATAACACTGTTGTCGGAACAAAACCTTGTATCCCCAGAATGGTAAATTTAGAGGAGATGGAAAAGTAAACTTTACTTTCAGTGTAAGTCGATGGGCCCGCACTTCTTTCCAAGTTGTTTTGGGCTATTTCTTTCCATTAATCCTGAAATCTACAGACAATGTAAAGCGCAACAGGTATTTTCAGGTATTATGCCAAAAACTGACAAACGACAATGGAGAAAACAAAAATGGAGATTTTGCACCGACAACACTGATGTTAGTTCCCTGGCATTTGCCAAATAATTTTTATTAGTTCCTGAATAAGAACACTATCTATGCTTTGCCCACAAATGCGTTTTTTGCTTCAGCTATTTTTAGGTTGGACATGCTTTACTGAATGTTGGCAAAACTCCCATTCAGTCTTATCAATTTAGATTGGAGTTTACTTTCACTATATAACGCTGAGTTTGCAGTTTAAAGTGCTCAGTTTGGAAATTAATTTGCTGCTTTGCTGATGTTTGCTTGACTCCACAAAAAAAAACTTCACTCGATCTTACCTTACAGTGTGACCTTTTATATGCACACAAAATATATAGTATCTCACAAAAGTGAGTACACTCCTCACATTTCTGCAAATATTTTATTATATCTTTTCATGGGAGAACACTATAGAAATGAAACTTGGCTATAACTTAAAGTAGTCAGTGTACAGCTTGTATAACAGTGTAGATTTACTGTCCTCTGGAAAGAACTCAACACACAGCCATTAATGTCTAAATAGCTGGCAACACAAGTGAGTCCACATCACAGTGAACATGTCCAAATTGTGCTCAAAGTGTGAATATTTTGTGTGTCCACCATTATTCTCTAGCACTGCCTTATCCCCCTTGGGCATGGAATTCACCAGAGCTGCACAGGTTGCTACTGGAATCCTCTTCCACTCCTCCATGATGACATCATGGAGCTAGTGGATGTTGGACACCTTGCACTCCTTCCTCTTCTGCCTGAGGATGCCCCACAGGTGCTCAACTGGGTTTAGGTCTTGAGACTTACTTGGCCAGTTCATCACCTTTACCTACAGCAAAGGAGGTGTTATCTTGGCAAGAGACAGTAGTCTTGGTACTCCTCACCAGGGCTCCACCACACGTGCTGGGCACCATCTGAGCCAAATAAGTTTATCTTGGTCTCGTCAGAACACAGGACATGGTTCCAGTAATCCATATTCTTGGACTGCTTGTCTTCAGCAAACTGTTTCTGGGCTTTTTTGTGTGTCAGCTTCAGAAGAGGCTTCCTTCTGGAATGACCGCCGTGCAGACCAAGTTGATGCATTGTGCGGCATAAGGTCTGAGCACTGATGAGCAGGATGACCTCCCACTTCTTCAACCTCTGCAGCAATGCTGGCAGCACTCATGTGTCTGTGTTTTGAAGCTAACCTCTGGATATGATGCTGAACATGTGGACTCAACTTCTTTGGTCGACCCTGATGAGGCCTGTTCAGAGTGGAACCTGTAAAAACTGCTGTATGACCTTGGCCTCCATGCTATAGCTCATTTTCAAGGTGTTAGCAGTTTTTTTTATAGCCTCGGACATCTTTGTGGAGAGCGACATTTCTATTTCTCACATCCTCAGAGAGTTCTTTGCTATGAGGTGCCATATTGAATATCCAGTGGCCAGTATGAGTAAATTGTACTCAAAACACTAAATTTAGATATTAATTAGACATTAATGGCTGTGTTGAGTTCTTTCCAGAGGACAGTAAATCTGTACTGCAATACAGATGTACAAGCTGTACACTGACTACTTTAAGTTATAGCCAAGTTTCATTTCTATAGTGTTGTCCCATGAAAAGATAAAATAAAATATTTGCAGAAATGTGAGGGATGTAATCACTTTTGTTTATCATGTTAATAATAGTGAGGTGCCCTGAAGTTCTGTGTTTTTGTCAAAAACTGAGCTACAAATTCTGCGTTTCTATATTTTTGCTGGTGTTCTGTAAAACTTGTCCAACCTCACAGCAGTTGCTATGAAAGAACGTGGTCATACTTGTCTGAACAGGTTTAAATTATAGAAGTTACTAAAAGTCTTAAAATATTACAAGGTATATCATAATCACACTTAAATATCTCTACCTTCGGAGAAGTTGTTCTAACTGTTTTTGTGGTCTAAATGGAGAATCTGGATAAAAAAAAAAACTAGTCTTGAATCCAGTACCTTGATCTGCAACCTAAAGCCTTCTGATAAATGTTCAAACAGCATGCCTCTGCTAGCCATGTCTGCCACTTCTCTGTCCCCAGCCAGTCAAACCTGCCTAATGATTCATCTTGCAGCTGCCCAATTAGTCACAGTAATGGTTTGTGTCCTTAGCCTGTATTGAGCTGCCACTTTGTTTGATAAGTGGATTTTATTTGTACCTGATGAAAAGCTCTGACTACCTTTATGAATATTCATCCTCATGGTGTTTCACTTTGTTGTTTTTTTTTTTTTTTAATGCTTGACTGATAAATGTGAATTGAGCACTTGCAGAGGGAGAAATTGTGAACATAAGGATTTTGTGGTTAATTTATTTATTTATTTATTTTATTTTGTGAATGTTGTCATGCTTCGTCCCCTGGAGCTGTGTCCATGGAGCATTACATTGAGACGTTGTGCTGCGGGATACAAAGTGATTGTTGTCATTAGTGTTGATTGGGTTACCGCCATTGGCCCCTAATTATTCTATGCATATGTTACCACAGCTGGTGTGTGTGTGTGTGTGTGTGTGTGTGTGTGTGTGTGTGTGTGTGTGTGTGTGTGTGTGTGTGGAGAGAGGGAGAGAGTGCTGCATTCAGCCCTGTGCTCAGGGGCGGCTGAAATGTGCAGCAGTCGCAATCCATTCTTTTGTATTAGTCAGTTTTTTTTCCAGGTGTTTAATTCCTGAAGTATGAGCAGTACATAAATCTTTATTTAATGCATGATAGAACTGTAAAAATATAAATTTCTGAATACATATTGACTAGAGATGCAGTTAAATTTTAGCCACCAAAACTCTCAGGCCAAAAATGAGAGAGAGAAAAATAAAATAGGTCTACAATGTGTGTCCGAACCTAACACTTAACAAATAATTTGCACGATTAACAGTGAAAGTCATCTTACTTTTTGTATCTATTTTCACGAAATACTTTATACTTTCACGAAACTTTATATGGTCACGAAATACTTTAATAAAAACAAATAATACAGAGGAACTCCATATATTTTGGTAGTAAAAATTTATTTCTTCTTTTTTTTAACTTTGATTTTGAAAGTTACCTGTGTTCGTTTAATCTTTCCGAAGTTTATGTCTGTTTTTTCTCTAAATGATGAACACATTTTTGCTTTTACTGCTCACTCTTTGTTTAGTGGGCTCACACAGATGGTTTAGTTTCATTCAAGATGAAAATATTCAAAGTAAATGAAAATGTTTCTGCATCAGAATCAGTATTCAGCATATGAATATGCTTCCTTTTGTTATTTATACCCATATCTGATCCATAAAACAGTAAATTATTTGTAGAATCATAATTTATCATTTTACATTTAGTACATTTCTGCTCATTTTCATTTCTGTTTTCACTGTTTCGAAGTATAGGCAATGGCAGATACTTCCAAAGACTTTGCTACTCTTAGACTAAAGGCTGTTTCCATCAAATCGTGCAGCACAGAATGCGTCTGATGATGCATTCAGCACGCCCAGCTACTGCTTGTTATTGCATGACATATGTTTTTTGGTTGAACAACAAAATGAAATAAACATATTAATATTCATATTCCTTAGTTGCCTTAGCTTTTTCCTAGTAGTGACAGTTGTTACTTAATGATTGGTTAGATGCTACAATATTTTTACTGCTTATACATTTAAAGTTCTATGGATTTGGTTAGTGTAGGCTTTATACAGCATTTAGTCTCTATCTGGATTTTCTTGTTTGCATCCATGTATCAAAAAGGCAAACTCCACTCATGATGTGTGACCTTTCAACACTCACTACCTCGTACTATGCATGTTTTATATGAAATTGTGTAAATATGTGTATATATTTTTGAATTGAAAGTTTTTGAGCTCCATTTTTCATACAAATGCCACTGACTCTTAAATGCCATTGAGAGCTATTTAAATAATTTATTTGATCTTTTAGTTATCTTTAAGATAAATTAAATGTTTGTTACTGTTTTGCATACTGTGTAAAGCTCTAAGCACTTTATTTCTTGTAATGTTCTCATGTTCACTAAATATAAGTTGTGAGTCAGAGTGGCATTCTTGTAACTTTTCACATAACAAGCATCCAGTTTATGCTAAAGGAATATCAGTCCCAAATATTGATTGTCTGCGTCTTTTGCTATGTAATGGCAGGCCTTGCTTGGATAATTTTATGACTGTATCAGGCTCTCAGTGTAAAAACAAAACTCAAACATTTGTCCTCTTTCATCTACTGTTGTTAATTTTAGGCTACTATTAGTATTGGAGGCCTTGCAAGCCAGGGATTTGATCAATATTAATTTCAAACTCTTATTCACACAGTTATTTACACAGAAAGTCAATTTTTCATTCCAGTAAAAAGTCAAAGGTGTTCGCTCTATACTTAGATATAGTTAAAATAATGTTTGTGTTAAACTGTCAGACCAAATGGCATTTAGACCTTGATGGGTCCTTTCAGATGACTGGTGTGTGATTGTCTTGCTGATCCAGTTCCTCCACTTTTACTGGATGACCAGTTTGTTTGCAGATGTCTGCAGGCTTGCATCCAAAATACCTTTGTGTACTTCTGAGTTCACGATCCCATCAATGAACACAAGCTCAGCAACATCGCTGCATTAAGGAAAAGAAACGGACGACTTTTTTCACCTCTGTGCTTTACAGTACTGAGTAGTAGTGCAGTCCTGTTCGGTTTCTTCTGATTGCTTTCTTCATACAAAGAGTCTACCATCAGTTTGATGTTGTGCTAAACAGGTTGTTGTCCCAAAATAAGCATCGTTTTTTTAACATTTTCTAAAGAATGTCATTAAAGTTTACCTGTGATTAAATGAGTGTCCAAATACCTTAAGGACACTGAATGTCTCTTTACCTTATGAAAATTGGAGTGAAGGTACTCCACTTGCCCCTTTTTAAGTGGCTCATATAGTTGAGCCAGCAGCTGTTTCTAAAGCTCTAATTTAATCTGAACTTTATGATGGTAACTTTTAAATATTTGTTGCTTTGCTGGCTGTTTCAAGTAGTTTCTGGTGCAGTCAGTCATTGTTATGAAATTACTGTTTTTTTTTGTTTGTTTTTTTTTTTTAAATGGTATTGACCTAAATATCTTATATGGGTACTTTTCAAAGTATTGTATTGAAATAGGAAATTCCAGTATTATGACCATGCTAATGCCTCGGTGATGTATCTTAAGTGTCACCTCTGATGAATTTTAAATTTTACATGATAAAATAATTCATCTGCAGATATTAAACAATCAGGCTAGTATATTACAGCGTTGTGGTCAATACTAAAGGCCGTTGAAGACCTGCATAGTATTTGCTGTGTTTTGGCAGGCCTGAAAGGGCTCAATTGAGCCGTTGGGTAACATCATCCAGCTGTCGAGAATAAATTTCACAAGGTGTGTCGGTGGAGCACAGAGTTTTCCATTCTTTTTTATGCGTCAACAGGAGATTAGAGCCAGGGTCATGGTCAGGAACTGGGTCAGAGCAGGACAGAAATAGCAGGCTCTTTCATGGCTCAGGGAGTAGCGTGCTGATTATGCTACATTATACATATGAAAATGGCATTTGGCCATGACCCATGTCATAAGCCTCTCAGCAGAGCAGCTTCCACGTGCATTTTTAAAATGCCCTTTATCTGCTGATCTGGAATCAGCGAAGAGCTAAGGGTGCAAAATATATCAATGGATCGTTATCACAGTGTTGGCCCGTGCAATACTGATAACGTAGAAGGCTGCAAAATGCAAATGAGACGTCAAAACAAACCACTACGTGGTTTATTTTAGGCCAGGAGAACCTTGAGCATTCTCAAAGCCTCAAGATGAGATTTTTTTAATGATGAGAATGTCTGGGAACAACAAAGAACTAAATTTGGGTGGAAACAAACTGAGTGTGACATTTGCCTTATGAAGGCAAGGCTCAAAGTAGGGGACCATGGTGTGCACGTCAACATCGTCCAACAAATAACAAGCCTGTCAGTAGACCATGGATGTAGTGTAAGTTAGCATGGCTGAAAACTCCAATTAAGCATGTACATGTTATAAAAATGGGCGGCACGGTGGCGTGGTGGGTAGCGCTGTCGCCTCACAGCGAGGAGGGCCTGGGTTCGATTCCCTGGCCGGGTGACCAGGGTCCTCTCTGTGTGGAGTTTGCATGTTCTCCCCGTGTCTGCGTGGGTTTTCTCCGGGTTCTCCAGTTTCCTCCCACAGTCCAAAGACATGCAGTCAGGCCAATTGGACATGCTAAATTACCCCTAGGTGTGAGTGACTGTCTGTGTCTGTCTGTCTGCCCTGCGATGGACTGGCGACCTGTCCAGGGTGTATCCTGCCTTCCGCCTGAAGACTGCTGGGATAGGCTCCAGCATCCCCCCGCGACCCTGACGGAGAAGCGGCTTAGAAAATGGATGGATGGATGGATGTTATAAAAATAAAAATAAACATTTATTCTTTGGAAGGGTAAAACAGTTCCATTAAACCAAGTAATAGTTTTGCTTTAAAAGATATCACTGAACTGCCGATACAGCCAGAGTCAATGCAACTTGGAAGAATTGGCAGCCACATTTGGGAAAGATGAGTTATCGGAATTACATTTAAGCTAAATGGACTAGAGGGATTTGGGGTAAGTTTTAGAGGGCAGTACCCCTTTTTGCAGATTTACCACAGGCCTGCACCAAAATTTTAACAGGTTGCCCCCAGATGTATTTTCTTATTCTGGGATCACATCTGACCCCAAAAGACAGATGATCCAGCAAACAAACCATTTTAATCAAAATAATGCAAAATAATCATTATCACAGAGTTGTTGATATTTTGCAGTTGTAATATGCACAGCAATAAAATAAAATGCACAGTATAATATTTGTCTATATCTGTAGATCTTGGAGATCAGAAGCTTGCAAGAACAAGCTAGTCCTGGATCAGTATTAAACACCAGCGTTTACACGCTGCCCTAAATTGCAACCAGTCAAGACTAATAGTAGGCCATCAGTGGTAATTCCCATTCCATAGTGACAGTGTACCTGTAGAATTCCAAAGGCTTACAATCAGCTTCACCTGTTTATTTATTTTTTTGCCCATGCTTCAATGTCTAGCTGCAGGCTGCTGTTTTTACTCTCTTCTGTGCAGCAGAGCATATAAGAGCTATTTAAAGTATCTCCATATGATGGGCAGGTCGCGCTATATTTGCACAGCTCGCTTCTCCACGGATGCCTTTGCTGGGATACTGACAGTGTTTCCGAAACACAACGAGCATGACGCAAGGCTAACAACCCAGGAGCTAATGCTGTCCCAGTGGAGCAGCCCAGATGCCATTCTGCTTCAGCTCATTCTGCCTGATCCATAAAGACAGAACATGGTTTAGCATTCACACCCTGCAAAGTCCTGCTTGTCTTTTCATTAACATCACAGTTGGTGTCTAAGGCAAATAAGACTTTACCATATGGGTGGCTACTGAAAATGAAAATCTTTGGTTAAAAATCAGGACTGAGCAAGTCTGTGAAGACCAGCACAGATAAGCAAACGAGGCCAAGTTCATTTCATATTTGACAGCTTTTTATTCAAAAGTTCCTTTGCACCCTAAATTGTGTGGCAGCTACGTGCTAGTGCCTATATGCTCCAGTATGATTTATAGTGGGAACAGAAAATTCAGAGAAGAAGCTGGTGAGCAAGAACTTCATTGCTATGGAAAGCAAATGGAGCAAAAGGTGTTTAATCACTACTTTTCATTTTCAGTACTATTAGAATGATTTATAATTTCATTCTTCTGTTCAATCAGTCTTTAGTGTCAATCACTAGAGACCCTGCTTTTTTTTCCTTTTCCCCCATGTAACTGAATGTCAGCTGATTTGCTGTTAGTGTTCTGTATCCTGCCTTCTGCCCGATGACCGCTGGGATAGGCTCTAGCACCACCCCCGCGACCCTGAGGGAGAAGCGGCTTAGAAAATGGATGTTCTTTTCCAGGTGTGTTGAACTGGCCAGTGATGTGGTGGTGCTTCATATGTCTCAGGGAAAGCAAGTGCTTGCTTTCACCCTCCAAGCTCTGTAGCTTTGTATGATAGGGTGAGACCTAGCGAGTGGGAATTGACCTCATCTAAACTGGGGAGGAAATGGGGTAAAAATCCAGTGAAACAAACAAAAAAAAACCTTCACATACAGTTTCATATTTAGCAGCTACTCCTATCCAAAGCAATTAACAATAGCAGGTGAAAGTATAGCAGAAGAAAGACTTTGATCTAAAAATGAGTTTTAGTGTACTGTTACTCTACTAATGTGCTTAATGCACATTTAAAAGAAGTTACTAATTAATAAAATATTGATACTGTAGCGTTGACAGTGTAAGACACTGAAGAGATCATGAATGTAGCATAAGAAGTGGTGCCATGCAGAAAGGCACATTAGCCACAACAGCCACTAGCCACAGACTTCACCTTCTTGATGACCTGTTTTCACCTGCTCGCACTTACTAGAGCTGATCACGGATATTTTCAACATTTGTTAGCTTTCACAGCCCCTTTTTTTCCACAGCAGTCGAGTGTGAATTGGGTGGGTTTTTTTTTGTCTGTTAGGTGAACATAAATTCAAGTAAACAAAAGAAATCAGACAGCCTCTTTATTGACAGATGTCTTGGATTGTATAAAAATTTGGTGACAATTTCAATTTTAGTCAGTCGTCAGCTAAAATTTCAAGATTGTGACCAGTCCTATGGCCGTAGCTTTACAGCTTCTTCACAGGGTCTTTTAGTGGCCGTCTTTTGTAGAAAGCACTGTCAAATGATCAAAACTAGGAATCTGGCTTCATCTGCTTGGAGTACCGATGGGGGGAGGGGTGGGTGATTTTGAATTTTTTTTTTTTCTCCCACTCTTCTGCATATTTCTGCATTGCATTTTCTTGACAAACTCAAGGCCAAGGCAATGTACAGAGCCTTCATGCCAGAGCTTCCAGTGACATTTTCACCAAATTACTCTTCTTTCTTTCATCTCTTCCCTCTACCCTCTTTCTCTCACTCTCTCACTCTGTCTCTCTGTCAGCAGCTGTTCGCTTCAGTCTGCTCATATACCGAGGCTCATTACAGACAACACACCAGGTCAAACTGCTTTAACTCATGGGTGGAAATTGAACTTGACTACTGACAGGCTCTTGGCCCTGCACTGAATTAAATGCTCTTATGAAGAACCTGCTCCCCAAGGAGTCCACTGTAAACACCCAAAGTGCTATTTAATCTGAGAGAAATGGGTCACGTTTGATTGTGAAGAGAATGTTCTAATAAAGCCGTTAATACGCTAATTCCTAAATGGAGGTCAATCCACCAGCTCCAACGAGTCGTCGTCTCGTCTTACTGACACTTTCCAATAAAATCCCCCTCATCTTGATCCTCGGCCAGCCTTGAAAATGCATCAGTTATGCCTTATTAAAGTCAAATGGTGGAGAATTCTGGGAGAAAACGACCTGATAACAAGACTGAATATGATCAAGTGAAGAAGACTGTCAGGATAAGAGGTTTTATGGAGCCTGTCTTTTAATTTGGTGTTTCTCTCTCTCTCTTGCTCTCACTCTTTCTCTCTCTCTCTCTCTCTCTCTCTCTCTCTCTCTCTCTCTCACTCTTTGTCTCTCTCTCTCTCTCTCTCTCTCTCTCTCTCTCTCACTCTTTGTCTCTCTCTCTCTCTCCCTTGATCTTTCTCTCTGTCTTCCCTTTCTCTGTTCTCTCTCTCTCTCTCTCTCTCTCTTTTTTTCCCTTTCCCTCTCCCTCCCTTGATCAAGGGGAGTGATGTAGTAGGGGTTGTTGGTTTGTTCCTTGTGAATAAATCATAAAAGAGGGAATACGAGAGAGAGAGAGAGAGAGAGATTGCAATAAGAGAAAATAGTGGCAGGAGATGTAAGTGGTAGTGTAGGAGCAGAGGAGCTGCTGAAAGAACAGGACAGACTGTCCAGGGTTTTAAAAAGCTTGCAGAGAGTGAGTGAGAGAGAGGTAGAGTGAGAGTTCAGAGGAGGGGCAGTGAATGAAAGAGACTGTGATGAGGGCGTTGTGTGATGAAGGCTGATGACAGAAGGGGTAGTGAGTTAGTGGGCCCTGTCTTAGTAGTATTATTAGGGTCAGTGAATATAGAGAATATGATTCCCCAATGTTAGCTCACATTTCAGCCCAGCCTGCCCACGCCACTGCCCCTCCATGAGCACAGTGACCTTTCGTCTGCCTACATTTAGTGCTGCGTTGCACATAGTGCTGTATTCCAGGACATACAGTCACAATGCCTTTCTTGATCCTGAATTGTAGAGAGGCTGAGGGATGGACAGCAGGGCTTAATGATATACCATCATGATTCTGTTGCTGCGTATTACAATGGCAGTGTGTCTAGTAGATTGGCCTGCATTATTTTCTTCAAATATTATTTACATTTGTTGGACACCTTCATTCATCAAAAACAGTACACAATCTAGATCTTCTGTGATTGATCTGGACGCTCACAGCACACAACAGTTTTGTAATTGGTTTCAGGATTTGTTTGCATATTGAGGCCTTCTGGGATGATCTGTATTACAAAGGCCAGTATTGTGCAGCCTCTAAGGGAAATTCCACCGATTTTTGCAGAGCCAGTTGTTGAGATGTGAGCACATTCATTTAGAGTGATGCTAAAAGCTCCATTCTAGAGAAACTTAATAACTCACATTTCCTTACAGGGGTGGTGGTAGGAACCAGGAGTTGAGACGTCTAAGATAGGCATATGATAATAATTCTGAAATGATTAAGTCTGAAAAAGGTTTACTTCTAGGAACTAGGAACTATTTTGCCTTGCAATACCCTGCATGTACGTGTCCACCATGGACAAAGTCAAGTCATGTGAAAGTTTATTTATATAGCACTTTTTACAAAGCAGCTTTACAGAAAAATTTCATGTCCAAGCCCCCATGAGCATCGCCAATGGTGACCGTGGCAATGAAAAACTCCCTAAGAGCAAGAGGAAGAAACCTTGAGAGGAGCCAAGATCAAATGGGGAACCCATCCTCTTCTGGTTAACACCGGATAGCAAACGGCTTTAGTATAAAATATTAAAATACAAAATGGGGAAAAACATTCAGAGTAATGGTTAATTAGATAGTTTGGATATAATAGCAGCAGCAGCGTCAGGAGGGTCTGTTCATGCAGGTGAAGTTTGTACAGGTTTGCACAGCATGAAACTCCATGGTGGTCAAAACAGTGCAGAACAGCCAACAGAGATGGAGCTCTGGTGTCTTTGGCAGCTCTGGTGGCTCACATGTGGTGACTCAGGCAGACGTTGCTCAGGGGCTCAAATAGTTATAATTCAAAGCTTTCAAAAACAATGTTGCAGGTATCAGACACCATATTCATTACCGCCATATTCATTTTGCATAAGACTTGTAAGGCTACCCTAGGCTTTAGGTGGCTGACGCCCAACATCCAAGAACAGTGCCATTCAGCATCTTACTTTTACTGCTCTGTATTAAACCCAGACCACAAAAACCATAGCAGGTGAAATGTAAGTAAAGTATAATTAGAGCTCTAAAGTGACCAATAGACAGTTTGTTCATTGTTCTGCACTTTTTACTCATCATTCAGAGAGCAGTCGAAAGCAATAAACTAATGTGAAGTGGCTGAACCACATCAATTGACAGTGTAGTGCGCCACTGCCACAGGCGATGGGTTGTACGTTTCCTAGAAAATACAGCTGTCAATCATTATTTCAGCTGGCACACCCACACATTTCTGAGCAGGCTGCTTCTTGGAATTTTTGGAGCATGTCATTGAATGGAATTGCATTGTATTGAAGATTTTTAAGGTCCTGTAAATCTTGACAGTCTCCAAACAGCTGCTACAGAAGAATGCGTTGAAAGGTAGAGCATGGAAGGGTCAATTTTGGGATTGGTTACACGACTCATTTGCATATTGTAAAGGCCAGTGTTGTGATAATGAGGATGAAATGGTATTATGTGGAGCTCTAATGGTCCTGGCACAAGCAGGATAGGGATAAAGGATCATGGTAAGATCGAGGCCAGTCGTCCAATTCTGTCATCAGGGCAGTCTGCTGACCCAACAGCCCAGATGCTGTGTGCAAAGCAGTTGGCCGAGGTCTGCCTCAGCTCTGACCGCTCTCTGGGTCAGGAGAAAGTGCTTGGGAATGAGGAACCACATCTCTATCATTACCCCTCTCTCTCTCTCTCTCTCTCGCTTTCTCTCATTATCTCTTTCTGTCTCTTTATCTCTTTCACTCTATCTCTTTCTCTCTCTATCTCTTCCGTGCTTTCTCTCTCACTCTCTCTCTCTCTCTGGGGACCTTTTTGATCAAAAAGCCCTCATCCTCCCAACCTAACCTTTCATTGTCACACTCTTACATTTTTTCTTTTTTCTGACCATTGTCAATACGTACCGCTCTGTAATTCCTTTGGTCAGTCTAGCCCTCCTTACAGTCTAGATATCAAAGAAAGAATTGCTCTCTCTTGCTGTCTCCATAGTCACCATTGCTTGGCTTAAAGGTCATACAAATGACCCAGCGGAATCCAGTGACGGAAGAGTCCTCAGTCACTCAAACTACTGCTTGCAGAGCTTCACTCTACAATACCCTGCACACTTCACTTGTGTCTACAGTTGTGACATGGACCCACTCTTTTTACCGTGTCATTTTAAAAGGCAAAAAGTTGCTCAAACATATACAGTCATGGGCAAAAGTTTGGTCGCCTCAGTCAAATGACTTTGTGATTTTCTAAGTGAAACTACTAACACTACAATTAGTATTTATTTGGTGAGTATAACATCTTGAGAAAGAAATAAAAGAAAACATAAAACATGGCCTGTGCAAAAGTTACAGCACATTTTATCATTTATATTTAATTTTTTTCTAATATAGTAATCTCAGCAAATTAACAGTAATTATGCTCTAAAATTAGCTGAAAATACCATATTTAAGTGTGTTCCCTGTGCATGACGTGTTACCAAAAAGTGTGATTTGAGTACAAGCGTTTGAATTATAGGTGTGATGATACACACATTTCAGAGTTCAGTATAGTTTTAAATTAAAGATTTGGTTTGATTTTCAATATTATGTCATGGGTGCTCAATCCTGGTCCTGGAGCGTTCAGATCCAACCCACCTGACTCTAATATACAGATGCTCCTAAAGCCCTTCATTAATTGGATCAGGTGTGCTTAATTAGAGGTGGAACTAATGCTTCCTTGTGTCGGAAATATCATGTTTACGAGATGAATGCACATGAACGGCACCACAATGTCATATTTACTAGTGAGAAACTCATGTTTTTCAATGAGCTCTGAGTTTCTGAGTTGGTGGCGTGTCAACATAAAACAATGATAGCTGCTGATAAACTGGCCATATTTCAGTTATTCATCAGCCTCAACATTAACACTGCAGACTGAAACCATCCACACAGGGAAATACAGATTTAATATATATAAACATACTCTCTTTAATAACAGAAAAATAAAAGTAAACCAAAAAACACTAATTTCCACCAAAACCACTCGAACACAAATCAAGTCGTATTTATGACCTCCGAAGTCGTGAGTAGGAACTGCCAGGGAGGACTTGAAGGCAGCATAAACTGTGCTTGGTGGCAGGTCTCCAGGACCAGAATTGGGCACCCCTGTTATGTGCTAAGAGTGTTGAAATGCATTGAAACTGTTCTGTTTGAGTTCAGTCTTAGTCTAGACTTGTTCTAAAAATAAGAGCTAGAGTTTATATTTATCTTTTGCTACTCTACTGGAAAAGTAGCCCGATAGTGTTTAGTTATACTGTACTATCCTGTATTGTATAATGACAATAAAGTTGAATTGAATAAGCGACCTCAGAGAAGAAGCCCAGTTTGAGTGCAAGCGTGCGTAGCATGAGCCCCTGTCCACATGTCTAGATGCCTAGTTCTGATCAGTGACATTGGTTTCCATGAAAGATAGCAAATGAGAGAAGAGGCCAAGGGGTGTTGGCGATTAGAGTTTCAGTACAGTGTTTTGATTGTTCATCTTTGTGGATTTATTGTGCTATATTGAAATGATTACACCTGGGTAATGTTGTGCCTATTAAAGGATGTGTGAGGTGTAGCTTGCTTGTTTGTATGTTTTGGAGGTTAGCAGGTACTTGTTATTGTTGAATATCCTGGAAGATTTGTAATTTCTCATTTTCATTATCATTAAAATCTTTGGGTTAGGGTACAGGACGAGCTATAATAAATTATGGCACTGCACCTAATATTGCTATACACGAAGAGCTGATGATATAGCAAGGTATTTCGCAGTTCACATAAAGCCAGACTGCACTGCAGCACTTGAGCTCTTTTGCCCTTCATGGGAGCAAGGGGTGTGTTGAGAGGGCGCTCTCTCCAATCTGGGTTGTGTAAAATTGTATAAAGCAGTGCATTATGCACAGTCTCGTTTGCCTGGATCAGCTCACTGAACTGGGTGATTGAATAATGTCATGAAATATGGAAATTGATGGAAAATGAATTGGGTCACAGTGTGGCCCTTAAATGCATCACATGGAGAAAAGAGGTAGTGGCAGAATATCAATACTTCAGCCAACATTTCATTAGACCTGTGTTTGGCCTTCAGTTTAATAGATGTCACAGGAGATTTAAAGATGTGAACGAGATGAAAATGGACAGAGACCCCTGGTTTTTAAATTTGGCTTGCCAAGCGGGAACACTACGGGATTACAGTTTAAAAAAAAACGTTTTATAATGTTTTGACGTTATGCAATAAGATTATCTCTGTTGTGTATTTTTGTCCTTTGTAAGCAGAACAGTACAGAACACTTGATATCCTGTGGTAAGGCAGAACAAAAATGTGTATAAAAAAATCTTGATCAGCTTAATCATATGTTGGAGTCAATGACATAAGAATTATAAAAAAGGCTGAGTTTAACATGAACAATTCCAGCATTTGCAATGTGCACAATATATTAAATATATATATATATATATATATATATAAAAAAACAAGGAATGAAGAGAAATTTCATGAAGATCAATTGGTCATGGGCTTAAAATCGTCATATGGTGCGACCTTAATTTACCTGGCAAATGATATGTACTGTCTTAATCTACATAACATTTTGCTGAAGTATCTGTATTAGTACAGTCACTTTTAAATTAGGAACTTCTGAATTTTGTCATGAAGATGTTTGTCCTGTAATGCCACTACTTCCTTGTTCATAAATTTTACACAAGGTTCACACAAAGTTTGCATACTTTTTTCCCTCTAAAAGCCATAAAGCTGATTTTTAAAAATGTGTAAGTGTTACTAACTTGAACATATTGTATTTTGGCTACAGAACATAGATCATTTAATGTGAATTTAATACAGTTATTGTCATCATTACTTTCTCCACATGACGAATGGTCAGACCATATGGTGAGAAGAACATGCACAGTTAAACACCAGCTAAACTAAAAGGAGATCAGTATAGAAATTAGTATTATAGTTGAAAATATGAGAAAAAATCTAGCATTTTAGTGAGGTCAAACTGTTAGAAAAAACAGTGCTTTTAAAAACTATAGACTATTTTTGACATTGCTGGCACTGTGGAAGCACCGTATTGCATATAAGCTTTGCACAGACAGCACATCTCTAGCAAAAATGCAAGGAAATATTCATTTCACCTCATTTGTTAAACCTCTTTATAACAAGATTAACTAAGGCTGTAGGTCAAAACATCAAATTAGTCTTATTGACTTCTTGGTGAAGACACAACCTTCCCAGTGGCACACAAGGTTTCAGGGCTTAGCTTTCAAGGCTGAAACACGAGGTCTGGGAGTGATGACCTGTAGGCTATGCTACAGAGCGTGTCAGCAGTGCCCTCTGCACATCTCACTGATATCCAGATGGTTGAATCTTGAAAACATATGGGAAGAGGCTCAAACAGCATCTGTGCAGAGGTCTTTTATGGAAACATTTTGACATGCCCACAGGACCATCATAGAGTCATCCTGATGGGGCGTCTGAACCGTCTTGTAAGTGCATTCAGGCATATTAAGCTTCTGTGGTCTAAAAGAACGTGCTTTGCTCTGAAAAACGTGGTCCTGACTCTATGCACAAACAGACAAAGCACCTGATGGAGGTGCATTCCTTAGCAGTGCGGACAAGGGTACACCAAGTTTTAAGGTCGATATGTTTAAGGTCTGTGCCGATGTGCTCTGTTTCTACTGTAGTCCTTGAGATGTCTGGCTCGTTATAAAAGAATGGTGAGCTCACATAGCCTATTACCAAAACACTATCAAGGAAAACCACTAAGGGATACTCAAGATTGGTGTGGGCACAACATCCAGAGCTAGCTGAATGATGGCACTGTAATGGGAAACCAAAGAAACGAAAAAAAAAAAAATCAGAATTATAGTCATATCGCTACATATTGATAATAGTTTAAAAGCACTAGCAAAATATGTTATTGTATATAACTTTTGATTCATTTTTTTTTTTATTCATTCATTTTCTAAGCTGCTTAAGCTGAATACCATTTTGTCTGTAAAGCATTTCACAGCCCATCTCAATTGCTGATTTGTATTCTGTTTGTTTCTGGCTAATTAGTTTAGTTGTTAAAGCATCTCCACTGGTGACGGAAAATCTTGATTAGGAGCAGTTCAGAGTTTGATGTAGTCCTGAATTTATCTAGTGTATCCATTTTCATCAGTGTATCCATATGTGATAAACTAAAAACTCGGTAAAAGTAATCAGAGTTGCTACTCAGCAACTGGAGCTCAGCAAAATGATAGTTATTGTGAAAAAATGTGCTGTTATCACATGTAGTAGAACAACCAATCAGATTGCATCACCTAAACTAACAGTTGTGTAAGTTACAATAAATGAAAAACACATGAATCTCTGACGTGATGTGGTTAAAGACTGACTTGTGATATTTTTGTCTTTTTTTTTAATCAGGTGAATCCTTTGATTCATCCAAACACTTTCAACTACTCATCTGCATTATCTGTGATTGTTCAAGATGCTCATAGAAAAACACACAATAAAACACTGTTTATATGTTAGTAGTAGATGGTCGATGGCAAACCATATATTTTCCATTGTTTTCAGTGTTTTCAATGATCGCAGCATCTAGTGGAATGTTCCTGACAATAGTTCCGTTTTTCATCAATAGTTCCTTTGCTGTTGGCTGCTACAGTGGGATAATCTGGATGTTGTTTTTCATGACTGAATGGTCATGGTTGAAGCCCAGGTGTGCCTATTTATATAAAAAAGCACTTATATTTGAACAAAAACACACTTCTGGAAGTGCTGTGTACCACCATTGTACATGTATTTTGGCCAATTTTGCTATGAGGCACGGAAGTTTTTTCAGTGAGGACACAAACACAACTTTAGAGTGCTCATTTGCAGCCCTATGCGGTATCAGCATTGCAGAGATCAGTGTTGCAATATAACTGATAATCATCATAACATATAGTGCAGCCCAAACGTGTACAGGACAAGTGACCGAAATGGGTCCAACAATGTTAGCAGATAAATTATAGCCATCTTAAACATTGAACAGTAATAGTTCATTCAAATTTGGATTTTAAAAGGTTTTTGACTGTTTCTGTAGAATAAGTAACCAAGTAAACCTAGCCAAATCAGGTCCATGTCAGCCACGTTTTCCAGTTTAACCAAAAGGTCAACTATACCTGCTTTGCTTATGTCATGGCCAAGTAGGCCCAGTAATCGGAAACTCAGCCAGGATAACTGATTTTTCCTGTTATATTCAAGTTTACTTGTTGGTGACTGAGATGAGTCATCTCTTTTTACAGTAGGCTGCTAATCCCTCTGCTTCCATTTGTCCTGAATCAGTGCCTTTAACTGCTGTCATGTACACATCTGAGGACCCAAACTGGCCAGTGGCTAAGAACACAAAATCTTTCTGAATTGTGCTGACAGCTGTTAGCTCCTGTTTCAAGGGCTCTGCAAAAGAGCATGATAAGAACAGTGAATCCATGTTAATACCTCACATATTGGCTGGTTTGGCTAACCAAAGAGTTATTTTTCATTGCCACCTAGAGGCCCTGAAAGTTCATTTACACACATTAGAATCACGGCTCTTTCAACGTCAAACTTGTATACTGTTCTGAATGTTCATTGGTTTCCGCTGGTGACACACTTTCATTCCATCTGTGATATCTTTAAATCTGTTACTAATGTGTCAAGATTAGGTCCAATTAGCAGGCTGCAAAGTGAATTAAAATATATCCATCCTCATGCCCTTGGGTAATGGTGCTTTAGTACCTTTACTCATGGATACATGCATATCTCGTCTGTCAACTAAGGTTTCACACATCTCGGTACTGAAATGAGGTCACCACGTACCAAGATAAGAGAGGCAAATGTTCATGACACTCTGGGAGTAATTGAAGTCATTGTGAATTGGAAGTGGTGACACATTTTCCTTCCATGTGATGACGCATACCAAGTGAAATTTGCTATCAGGGAGGGCCTCTGTAGCTTAATCAGGGTAATCATTCCAATATTCAATTCAGCACTTTAGTTGATGGGTCAGTTCAGGTCAGTTTCAGACAGACTTTTATTGGACTCAAAACTCAAAAGTTGATGACGTGGTTTGGGTTGAGTTGGGTTTGGGAAAAGGTTTGTTGTGGCTGAGTTTAAACTCAAAACTTGATATGGTTTGGGTCAGGTTAGGCTTGGACAGAAAATTGTTGAGCCTGATTAAATCTCTATAACAAGGTGTAAAAGGTCAAATATTTTTTTGCAGCATAGTTTGTTGTCTTTGGTCTCATCTTGATTCCTTTGAATCATAACCTTCTTGAACCTACTTAAAGAGGACCAATATATGCATGGTAGAATCCTCATATATAATGGAATATATTGATTTCCTTGGAAGTCCTAAAGGTCCAGCGGTTCCCTTGTGTTGTAGATTCCTCTGTTCCTCAAGTGGCTCTAATGAAACAGTGGTTCCATTTGGCTGTGTATTTATCACTCCTCTGGGTCTTATTTTATCTTTCATTCTCTCCTTCTCTATCTCATTCTGAATGCCATTAAAGGTGTGAGTGCTAGAGGAAAAAGCGAGAATGATCTATAGTGTACAGCTCCAGGAAGAGAGCCATAATGAGCTCCTCACTCTTCTCTCTGCCTCACTTCCCTCTGCTGAAAGTGTGAAATAGCAATATCGAGAGACATGCTTAAGAATTTTTCTTCACATACAGATTGACCCTTTTAAAGTCTTGGCATGTATGTCCACCCTGGATAAGGGAGCCAGTTTTTGAGGTACCAGAGAAAATTTTGATATACAGACATGTGAACAGATATCGGGTCAGTCACGGGTAAGGAAAAACAATGGTAAAAATGCAAAAAATGGACTTTGGATGAAGATATTGTAGGGCTGCAGGCTTACATTTTTAGTTGATAGCACTGGTGTTGCCTAAAAGGATATCAGGATTCAGAGAATGCACTTAAAATGTTTTATTGTTCACAGATGTCAGTCAGATTTCATGCTGGATGACTGATGAAGGCTGCCTAAGCAAATAAGCTAATGAGCTAACGTCTCATATTGACTTGAAATAACAGCTTAAAATCATTTAGATGAGTGGGTTTGAGACCTCTTGCTTTACGGCACCACGTCACACACAAACAACTATGGCTTCTCAGCAAGCTATGAGAAGTAGCTCAGTATTCCTAGTATGGACATCATAGCTGAGGCTGCCAAAAGAATAAGAAGAAGTCTTGGTCAGAGGAAGAGAGGAAGAGGAATAAGACAGAGTGCCTGAGCAAGAAACTGGACAAGAGGGAACCTCGGACTGGCCTTTAATCGTAGATGACAGCTAAAAGACATAAAAGGAAAGGGAAAATAATGAAAAATCTGACAGCAACAAGCACAAGTATATCCCGGCTAATTTATGAAAGATTGTGATGTAGGCTGTGACCTAGTTTTTCCACATGCCAAAAGTGATCTAAACTCTTAGTTCTATTTCAAGCTAGCAAGTAAGGAAATAAATTAATCTCACAACGAAAAAAAAAAAATTTGGTCAGTTTTTGTTAATTTCACACCAAATAGAGATTAAAAATTTGCAACCTCCCATAATAAAATTCTATTATACTACTGTTATATTATTCTATCTTGTAATTTGGCATCGTTCTTTCTTTTCTGAAGTTGTCTTTTCCGGTATTGTGCCGAATTCCAGACTCCCCGGCATAATCTGACTCCCCTTGGTCTTGCATGTCTTGCAGGCATATGGAGGCTGCAGGTTTCAGTTGTGATTTCAGTTGTTTACCCATAGAACTCTGTAGTGTCCTTAAGCCTGTGTGACGGGAGTACATGCATAGGGGAGATGGATTCTGTATCCTTTGACTTGCACAATACACTCTGTGACTGTAGGGGGACTCCAAGAGCAAAACATGCCAGTTCTTGCATAATGCTGCTTTAACTGCTGTCTTTACCTTGTTGAGTATCCTTTGGTCTTTAGAAGAGCGTGACTCTGACTGGGTGTGCACTGATTGTGTCGTAATGTTGTACCATGTAAAAATAATTGTATTGTGCAATGGATTGCCGCACAGTCTTGCTGTGTACAGCCCTTTCCACCTCATTGCGAAGGTGCTTAATAGGATTGAGATTAGGAGACTTTGCAGGCCGCTAAAGCAATAAAAAGCTCTCGGTCTTGTTCGTGATAGGTTTGTCCTTCTGAGTGTTGACAACTTATAGCCATGACAGATATTACAGACTGTTCAGATACATTGTGCCATTCAGATGTTCATCCATGGGTGTCAAGGATGTCAAAGTTCACCATCACACTATCACTAGTGTTGACACCAGGAGACAGATGACTCCATGCTTGTGCCACATTCTGATTTTCCCTTCAGCATGAAGCAGAAGAAACATCTGACCGGGATATTTCCCCTTCTCTGTGGTCTAGTTTTTGCTCCTGTGCCCCATGGACTCTTATTCTTCATTGACTCTTGGCCTTCAACGTGGTCTTTGGCTACTGTATGTAGATGAATTAAATCAATGTTGAGTTAATTTATTATTTTCCTGGTTGTGACTTGGCTGTTTACTTCCATGATTCACTCTGTTCCACAGAGAGTGGTTACATTTTGTCCATAGGATTTCTTACTATCTCTCTCTCTCGCGCACACACATCATTTTTTGTGCTTAGTTAGTTGTCTTTAGACATGTATCTCAGCTGTTGTCACACTGCACAAGATTTTGGACCTAAATTTCTGCAACTGCCAGAATTATATTGTAGGCTGTTTTTGGTCAGAGAGCAAATTGGTCGCTGTGTCATATTAAATGTTCAGAGATGGCTCATTTTAACTGAACTAATTCTTTCACGATTTGGAATTTTTTGTGTGACACAAATCTGCCCTAAGGGAAATTAAGTTAACACATCCTCTACATCAGGGGTGCCCAATATGTCGAACATTATTGGTCAGTTGAACGCACAGTGCATGTCGATAGATCACACCTCATTCATACAGGCTATCAAATTTAAACACTTTTCTTACTGCTTCTGGTGGTGGACAGGTCAGCGTTATTTACTGACATGAAATGTGGCCAGTTTAATTTACTGCTTAATTTACTGCTTGTTACCATTATGATGCCACAACCGCCTAAAGCACTGCTGTGAGTTTGCATGTATTTGTAGCCTGTTGGTGTTGCTCCATTTTTACATTTGTAACCTACACTGAATCTTTCAGAAGATGAGTGCGAGACCTTGCGCAAAGAACCCGTACCCCTCTTCTATGCAGAGTGGGAGGAGGACTATTTTTTTATTATTTTTTTTGCAATGCTAAAAATGCAATGCTGATTTGCCAAGTAGCCATCGCACTTCCGAAGAAGGGGACCGTTGGAAGGCATTTTTGAACCATACACAGAAACTGTGATGACAACTTCCCAGCCAAAAGTCAACTCAGGAAGAAAAAAGTGATCCAGACTGTACAATTCGGCTGACACCATTCTGTGCAAATTATTAGAATAAGATAAGTGTGATTAAGGTGTTTGCCCTGTAATACTTACTATCAATATAGGCCACTGAAGGTACTCTGCGCTACAGAGAACACACTTCTGCATATTGTAATTGCTGTTTATTTGCCATGTTTAACATACTGGGGGGAAAAACATGTAAAATGTGATCTCTGCAAAAGTTAAGGCACATTTTATATTTTAACCTCAGCAAATAAATAGAAGTTGTGCACAGAAAATTAGCTCTAAAAGGCCATATATCAGTGAGTTAAATATATACCTTGCAGAGGATTTATCAGCTTATTTTCACTTGGATCAACAAAACACGTAACTTAGTGCTCAAACCTGTGCCTACAACCACACATGAAAAATATCGGAAATCGGCATTGGCCCACATTTTTCATACCAGATTATTTATTTATGTTTTATTTATTTATTTATTTTTAGTAATATCTGCCCACCCACTGGCGCATGGTGACGTCATCAAAAAAATCATATGATGTTTTAGAGGTGTGCGAAGGTCATTACATTTAGATGGGAAATTACAGGAGAACAAGGTCTTTGCCTTTTAACAGAAATTATATAACTAGAAACATCACCTAACAAAGTAACAAAGGTCAGTATCAGGTGGAGCTGGCAGTGGCAGTGTCAGTGTCTTTGGCTAACCCGAAACCATACCTGAAACTAGTAATTACAATTAAGCACTAGATACAACAAGACAGCCTTGTAACTAACAGTCTAAGCTACGTCTAAGAGCCTATCATTACCAGCAGAAAGACAGTATTCAATCAGAAGACAAGCACACAACAGTACTAAACTGTATAGTTTCTCAACAACATCAACGATGGATCATTCTGCCTTACTGCCATCACTCCTACCACATCCATGTCAGAGCATATCACAGCTGATAAAAACATCTAGCCTGGGAAGATAGCTTTCTCCCGCTCTCCAATACCTCACAGCTTCCTTAGTTTACCTTTTGTTTAAATCAGGACTAACTAACATGAAACCACTTCTTTCTTTCACTTTCGTTGCTTGGGAATGCAATATGACTGTCCCAGTGCTGTAACAGCGCTTTAGTTTTGTGGAGCCGATGTGATTTAACAGAACATATTGTTTAGGATGTACAGAAAGAGGTGAGTTCACTGTAGGACAGTACAGCTCCGCCACTTATCTCATCACTCACACATGCACAGAAGAACAGATCGCTGGTCGCTCCACTCAGACATGGGATGTTATTATTAATAACATTATCATTAATATAACTCCATGTTTCAGATGTTACTAAACTATATCGATCAACTTATTTTACTTTTTATCGCCCCCTCCCTCCCTAATTGTGTCGAGAAACTCGGAAGTGCGCCCTCTTCTGGCGACAATAGAGTACTGTCACTTTCCGTGCAGTAGAAAACGCCACCAGGGCTTTTGCTAAAACAAGGAAGTATGAGAATGGTGTATTATATCAAAAATCGATCAAACAATTTTCATTGTTTTATCAATGAAAGATAGATTTATCGCCCAGCCGTAATATCAGGTTATCTTTATATATGTCAGACTCAACTTAGCCTGTTACCCCATCAAAGAGCATAATAAAGAAAACTGCAACATCAGATAAACCACATGATTACGCTTCCTTAAAAAATAAGAGCTCTCTTCTGCAATACTGATGTTTATTTTGATGCTACAGTCAAGCTTTCCTTAATTTGTTCTCAGCTAGAATAATACCTTGGTTATTAGTAATATAATAATAATAACATAATAATAATAATAATAATATTATTATTATTATTATTATTATTATTATTATTAACTGTTATTACTAATCAAAAAGTGTTCAGAACAATTGGAATTGCAGTGCAGGCTGCCAGCTCAGCTTATACACACAGGTATCACAAAGCTTTTTCGTTCTGTCAAAAATCAATTCAACTTCATTGCCCCTTAATATGTGCCAGCTGTTCCTTCATGTGGTTGTTTACAAGCATATTATTCAAGACGTATTTCTCATTTCTTTCTCGTGACCTTGCACACGTCCAGTGAAGTTGACCCAAAATAAGAGCAGTCTGTGTAGAAGACAGAGTGCTTTCCGTTCAGTGGCAAAGTCAATAAATTCGATTTTATGCCTTAAAATAAACATGCTTCCTGCTAGGCCAGAGGGTGGCGGCTTGTACGCGGGTCGTGGTGGCTGGCTGCTGCCTGAGTTAATGACTTCATTAGAGTCTGAGAGCAAGGCTACACGGTGCAGGGGAGCGCTGGCCTCTCCATCTCTGAGCCTGCACTGAAATAAAATTAAAATGCATGTGGAGTCCAGTGGTGCTCACTTCCTCTTCTGGGGTTACACACTAACGAGAGAGAGAGAGAGAGAGAGAGAGAGAGAGAAGGAGGGAGAGAGGAGGAGGGAGAGAGCGAGAGAGATCAGTTGTAGAACCTTATGTAACAATCGTGCTTGCTCTCAGCCTCCACAGACCCTAATTTAAATCTCTACTGAGACATCCACCAGACACACAGAGAACTCTTTTTTTCCCCCTATTCAATTCAACTCAATTCAATTAAATATGCTTTATTAGCCTTGCAAATGACTGCACGTGTATTATTAATGCATGGGTTACAGAGTTGAAGACCTACACAATAATGAACGATAGTGGAGAATAGTAAGAAACTGCAAGGCGAAGTAAGTTGCTGATGTAATGGGTGTTACATTGTAGTAGCATTGTAGCATTTTTAAATTTGTATTTATATTGTCAAGTTTGCATTTAAATTTGAATTTCAATAAATCCAAGATATGCTGCCATATCGCGGCATAGCAGCATTTTGCCGCTAGCTTCAGTGTATGTAGACAGTGGCAGGCATTTCTGCTCCTCACTCAAGCCGTTCTGTAATCATTCCTGTCCAGCTCCGCTCTGGGTTTTCTATTCCCGCTCCTCCCTTACATATCAGAGAAACCTCGCTCCGCCTGCACTCCTAATGATTTATTCTTATGATATTTATTTCAAGTCTTGAACATAAGAACAAGACGCCACTCACTTTAATTCATTCATTTGTTATTGAACAATCTGTGCTACACAGGCTTTTCTTGGAAACTATAGGCTTAAAGTGATGCCCAATCTCAAGCCAAAAAGTAAATAAATGCACATGCTTTTAACACAATCATCTTTATCATTAACATAGTAAAATGGGTGACCTGAGACTGTATATCTTTGTGTATAATGTCTGTATAAATTGCAGTATGTGGCTCTGCTGAACAGCTCCACAGTGCGGTGTATGAATGGCAGTCATGTGTGAGTTGTAGCAGTCAGGCTGCCAAAAAAGAGAACACCATCACCCTTTTTCTGAAAAGTCGCTCTGCACTCCAAGCAAAATTACACTGCTCCACTCCCACACTACCCACTCTGCACAGCGCACATACTCTAGCTAGATTGCACACTACCAGCTTTGCTGCTAAATGCTGAGCAAATGTTTTGATCATTCTAAAAAAAGAAGTCGTTCATATGACCCCATTTTCATTTCGGGTGAGTGAATAATTGGATAAGCTGCATTGTTGTCAGTCTCACATTTTCAGTAATTTCAGCTTCAGTTGTGATATCAAATATCGGAAATGATCAAGTCAGGAATACCTCAATCTTAAACAAATAGTCTAGTAATAGTCTAGTGGTTTTGACAACAGCCAAACCAATTATCAAATACACAGACTTCAAAAACAAACCTTTCTTACATTTATCAGTAACTTGCCACTGACATCTTTTGACCGATGCTGATAACACAGCAGACTTTTGCACCACAATCAAATGAGGAGAGAGCGATTGCCTCTATGCAACACTGTTGGTGGTAGTACGGCTGCGTATCATCTATGTCGATAGGTGTCTGTATACACTTCCAAGAACACTGCTGTGCCTGTTGTTTCTTAGGACAGTGAAAGTCACTGATTTGTCCTGTACTCATATTTTAGTATCATAGAAAACTGATTGTTCTTCACGTTTTTTTGATTTAAGAGTTTGATGTAGTATGTAGCGGTGAGTCAAAGTTTTCGGAAGTCTGGATAATCAAGAAAGTTCTAAATCGAATTGTGAATAAGGATTTTTGACATGCACATCAGCTTCTCTGTAAAGTTTTATTTTCTCATATTGAGGAACTATGAGATGCATGAGCTCTTCACTAAACCAGACCTTGCATCAGGTCAGAGGCTTTCTATCTGTTTAATTCATTGAAGAATACTGCAAACAGTAAGGACTGTTCCACACTGGTGGAAAAGTTCTGTACTGGGCTGCAGACAGTCATGGTCGGGAAGGTTACATGAAAAATGTGTTACAGTTATGGTACAGATTGCTGATCGCCGGTCAAACGTTGAATGTTGGGGAATTTGTGCTCTTTGCCTTTATATATGACACAGCATTGACAGCAAGTGTGTGTTTTTTGGTTGTGCAAACAGACCATCTGTGACATGAAAGACTGAGAAGCAGGAGACTTTTAATTGCATTCCCTGCACAGGCCGCTTGATATTCATATATATGGAGAGAGAGAGAGAGAGAGAGAGAGAGAGAGAGAGAGAGAGAGAGAGAGAGAGAGAGATTGAATGAGAACATGCAGTATTTTTCCACATGGACTCGGACGTCACTGAGTGCACTTATGTGTAAAGTGAAAGCTGTCTGGTGCCGCTGATACCACAGTGCACTCTGCGAGTGAGAGACACACACACACTGTGTGAAACAGTGCTCAGGCTACTTAATCCCGCTGAGGCGTTATATGACCATTCACTCCCTCAGTTAACTCTGCTGAAGCATTGGTGTGGAATTCTTATGGATTTTACTCATAAGAGTTCTTCACAGTCTACCTGTGGTTAAGGCCAACCGGTGCGGTTGCTGTGTACGGTTGCCAAGCAACAAGCCCTCAGACGCAGTTCCGTCTAAAGCTGTAATCCTAAGGACGACACTTGCTGCTGCTGTGCTCTTTAAAATTCATCAATCTTAAAGTGTCTCAAATGTAAATGAGCGAGTCGGAGACAGGAGTGTAGGTGCAGGTTTCTTTCTTGCCCTCATTGCATCAAATGGACTGCAAATGCGTTTAAACAAAGTTTTTTTTTTTCTTTATGTCGATGTGTGGGAAAAAAATTCACCAGATGAGTTTCGAAAGTAGCTCGAACTAAGAGAATTGTTTTCCCTATCTTGAGTGCGCAAGTCATTTTCGCTGTAGACACTTACTGACTCTTCCATATGAGAATTTGTGCCGCGCTCATTTATCACACGGTATTATAGGAAGAAGACGCTGACTCTTTTCAATAAATTTTAATACTTTCCTCTTCCTGTTATTTCACTGACAATCCAGTCTGTATAGCTTGCATTTTGTGAAAACAACTTGTATGAGATATGAGGGCACAGTAAGGTGGTGAGTTGAGGGGGATGGGAGCCAATTATAATGAGTCCAAGGGCCCTAAAGAAACAGATATCCAAAGACTAACTTATTTATTTATTTAGTTAATTTTTGCATGTGATTTTGAGGTTGACTGAAAGATTCTCAAATCAGAAAGCAGCATTCATTACATAATAACTGAAGTCCCCATAGGACTTTCAACATTGTAAGGAAAAACAAGAAATGCAAAGAACAACAGCATGAACAAGGAATACAGTATATGTGCTGCCAGTGTTTGTGGAGATTGAATGGCTGTGTGCTTGATTTGACACTCCTGTTAGCAATGGCTGTGGATGAAAGACCTGAACTCATTCATTAGGAGGGTGTCCACATACTTTTGGCCACCTTTCTGCTATAAACATGTATCAGGAGAGCACACAGTTCCCCTGTGGTTGTTCTCTTGCATAAACAATGGTTAAGAATAAATAGGGTACACAAATATCCTACCTTGGTATGTGTTTACATTCAACTCGCACTCCTGGAGCTGTTTAACTGTATTATGGTTTTTGGCTGTGCATTCTACCAGACATTCTACCTTATTTTATCAGCTTCTGTGGCAGAGCAATTGTCAGGGCCTTGGGACTTTTCAGCCGTCCACTCTTCTCTCCTGAATCCGTTCAGAGGAGCTATCCATTTTTTTCTTGTAATCTTTCATGTGATTTTTGCCCACCTCTAAAACCTGATTTTTGGTTACATCACTGTGAACAAGTGGGTGGGGAAAATTAGATTAGGCAATACTAATAATATCCATAACATCATGTTTCTCTTTGAGCTTTGGACCCCGTCTCCAAGCGGCTAAATCTGATTATTGCGAGTGTGTTGAAAAAGTGTTCAGAGAGAAGTCAGAGTTCATTTTACATTTGAGACCTAAACATCAAGCCATGCCTTCTTTTCGCGCGTGTCCATGTGACGTATGTAAAAGACATGACATAATGTGGAAATCTCAATCTGACATGATGCATCTAACTTTTAAAGGATTATTAAAGGATTACACCATATTTTAGCTGATTGGATTTTAATATTATTTGAGTATTCATAAAGCTCTCTCTCTCTCTCTCTCTCTATATATATACATATATATATATATATATATATATATATATATATATATATATATACACTACACTTCATTGAGCTGTGTTATGGGGTGTTTTAGTGCTGAGCCTGCACTCTCTCTCTGCAGCAGTGATGGATGGGCTGGAGATAGCACAGCTATGTGCTGGGGAACGCTCCAATCAGCCTACCTGACACAGGCAGCATTTTCTGAGGGGGAAAAGGGCACCTTGCCGGGGTCCACCCCCATACATGCACGTACGCACACACACCCACTGCATCAATCCCCTTCACCCTGCTGTCAGTGCAGACTCTACTGCTGCAGTACACCAACAGCAAATTGCTCCCCGCAGACACGACCGCACACTCTCGCACGTATAGATAAACTGTAACTCTCCCAGCCTGCTTTCTCTGATCCTGCACACACACACACACACACACACACACACACACACACACACACACACACACACACACACACACACACACACACACACATTGGAGGCTCCACCTAAACAGCCAGTGCATTATTAAGTAGCAACAAGCTTAGCAATAGCAAACAACCTGGCAGAACTTTGAAAACCACATGAAAGTGGCTGCACTGCAGGCTGCATTAATGGCTGCATTATTTAAGACTATGTTAATTTATGCCATTGTTTAGGGTCTCCTTGAAGTGTGTGTGGGGGGGGGGGGGGGGGGGGGGTTGATTTCACTCAGTAGACATGTGAATACCAAATTAAAACTGCCATTCTACAAACCTCATAGTTATTATGCCAAAACAATCCAAACTGGATATGGCACTGACTGAATGCGACTGGTTAGTTGAAAACTGACCAGCACTACTTTCAACTGCTTGAGATTTTATTTACTCACATTTAGATTAACTCCATGAAACATCCATAAGCAACAAATTCAGAGGCCTGACATTGTTCTGTTAGTTTTGATTAATCATTAACTGATGAGTGTGGGTTTTATATGTCGTGTAAATGGGCAATATGACAATATTATTGAAGTAAATTATATCACAATATGCTTTTCTGAGTGTATTGTATCATAAAGGCTTAATTCATCAACACTGAACACAACTGCATAGATCATAAAAAGGCAGTAAAAGTAGTAGTAACAAGTAGATGTTTGGCTATTAACCTATTATTCCATTATGTTATTCGTTTGTTTTTGTTATTTGATCCCAGTGTTCCTCTTTTTTATTTTTGCAAATGTTAAATTTAAGACATTAAGTACATTTTTGTCAGTGTCTTCAAAGTTGAACGATAAGGAAAACGAAAAGGTTTGAATGATAATATTGATATTGACATTTAAAAACTAAAAACAAGCATGATCTGATCAAAATTTCAGACCAGTATTTGATTACCTGTATTGTAAATTGTCTGAAAAAGCAGTATTTTTATCTGCTGTGGTTGGTGTAGTGTAGTGGATAACACCTCTGCCTTCTACGCTGGAGACTGGGGTTCAATCCCCCGCCTGGGGTAAGCACCCTGCACTATACCAATAAGAGTCCTTGGGCAAGACTCCTAACAATACCTTCACCTACCTATGTAAAAAAATTATAAAATTGAAAGTCGATCTGGATAAGAGTGTCTGTCAAATGCCGTAAATGTAAATGCTGTTGAGCTCCTGTGCTAAAATGTCTGCATTTTAAGTTTCTGCATTTTAATTTAGTGTATTTGTAATCCTCCACAAAATGTTATATTTATCTATGGATGTTGACTACCTGGAGCTAGTCTGTTTGTACATTGTAGTTTATGCATCATCGTTGGCAATTGGAAAATATCCAATATCAATGGGCAGTCATAGGCTGCAGGTTAGGGAACCAGCCCTGTGACCAGAAGGTCGCTGGTTCGATCCCCAGTGCTGACAGTGATGACTGATGTGTCCTTGAGCATGACACCTAACCCCCAACTTGCTCCCCGGGCGTTGCGGATAGGGCTGCCCACCGCTCCGGCCAAGTGTGCTCACTGCCCCCTAGTGTGTGTGTGCTCAATAGTGTGTATGTGGTGTTTCACTTCAGGGATGGATTAAATGTGGAGGTGAAATTTCCCCATTGTGGGACTAATAAGGTCACTTAATCTGATCTGTATGGGCCCACAGTTCCCGCATTGATGCATCCCTACGTAAACCTACTGTTTTGCTTGTTCACAAAACCATGTATTTATGTACCTAATAAATTTTAGGGACTTTAGGGACACAATGATGCTGGAACAGATACGGCGGGAAAAGGGAAGTGGGGTAATTGTTTGTTTAAGATGTCTTTGTATGCTGTAGCATTAACATTACTTATTGCCTGAGCCCTAACTTTGAGAAACAGCCCCAAACCATAATCCCCCTCCACCAAACTTTACTGTTGGCACTGTGCATTCCAGTAGGTAGCACTCCCCTGGCATCTGCCAAACCCAGGTGCATCCATCAGACAGTCAGATAATGAAGCATGATTAATCACTCCACAGAGCACATTTTCCACTGCTCCAGAGTCCAGTGCCAACGTGCTTTACATCACTCCAGCCGACACTAGGTATTGCACATAGTGATCTTAGGCTTGTATGAAGCTGCTTGGCCATAGAAACCTATTGTGCAAAGCTCCAGACAAACAGTTCCTCTGCTAATGTTGATTCCAGAGGCAGTTTGGACCTCAGTTTGGAGGATAGTGATTTTTATGTGCTTCATTTTTATAATTTTTATAAGCTTCCAAGGGAGAATCTCTTCATCACTGATGCAAATAGCACAAAAAAAATCATGATATGAATGTTTAAAATGCACTAAAGCAAAGGTCCATGATATCAGAATCAAATAAATCTTGACAGATAATTGATTTTAAAAAATGACATGACAAAGGACACATTTTTAGTTTTGATCAATATGTCTAGAATGTTTAGGTGGTGCAGGGCTATTGTTTGCATGTATTTTTAATGCTAATCCAGGTGAATTTAGTCTAATTTGTTTATGTATCAGTAACATATTTGTGCAAAATAATTGCTTATCTGCATTGGCCCACAATTCCCATATCAGTGCATCCCTACTATTTATACCATATCATTTACACTTTTAAAAGTGCCTTAAAGGGTTGTTTGGAGCAATGCCATAGAAGAACCACTTTCGTTTCCCCAAACAAGCTTTCAGTGGATGTTTTTAATGAACTACTTTGTGAAATGCATGATTGTAAAGGAAGCTTTCAGAATTCTGAATCAGATTATTTAGAGAATCAAAGATGTATAAGTGTGTATATGTGAAAGATAGAAATGTAGTTGGTCTATGAAGAACCCTTACATTTGGGTTTAAGTAAAGAACCTTTATATTATGAGAAGGTTCTTTTAAGCTTGTAAAAGGTTCTTCACACTCTTAAGATTGTGAAGGACCAGTTGTGTCAAATTTCTTGCTTTTAATGGTCTGGATAAACAAACTAGCATGAGTGAATGGCAATAACCATTACCTTCAGATGCTTAACGATTAGTGATTTCTCAAGGCAACTAATAAAATAAGACATCTTTTAATTCAATTAGTTTTTGAATTTTTAAGAATAAATTATTTCTATTAAAATGCAGAACATTTTGAGTTTTTAATAAAACTTATGTTTAACACTTAGATCTTTAATCTTCAGTTATGTCTTTTCATAAGATAGAATACATAAAAAAAATTAATTCATTAAAAAAAAAAGACTCTTTTAATGAGCATTGCACACTATTGTGGTGTCAGGGACAGCCAGGTGGACCTTTAACATTGAGCTTTGGATTGTTGTTTGTTGTTGTTTTTTTTGTTTGTTTGTTTGTTTTTTTTGTCGTCGGTAGGTTGACACGAAGTGATTTGCTTAATGATGGTGCTTAACATTTCCACTTTGATGAGCGCCACAGATTCAGGACTAAAAGCATTTGTTTTTATTGACAGCTTTTGTTTTCAACAAGCCATCAGTACTCAGGCCAGAAATAGTTACTAAAATCAAAAATCTATAACCCATTTCCAAAAAAGTTGGGATACTTTGCAAAATATAAGTAAAAACAAAAGGCAGTGATGTGCAAATCATTTAAACCCTATATTTAATTGTAAATAGTTCCGACACAACATATGTTTAAACTGAGAGATTTTATAGTTTTTGAAAACAGGGCAACAAAAGTTGTGAAATGTTAATTAAAACAGAAAAAAACACATGGTGGTTGATTAACAACAGGTCAGTAACATGATTGGGCCCTGCATTAAAATCAGACATGATTCTCTAGTGAAAATCGCTGCACGGGCACTTCTGAAACACTTCTGAAAACCACTGTCTGTGAAAACAGTTCAGTGCTGCATCCACAAAGCTCTAAAATGCAATGAAGAAACTACATAAACAGGATCCAGAAACGCTGCTGCCTTCTCTGGGACCAAGCTCATTTTAAATGAACTGAGAGTAAGTAGAAAAGTGTCCTGTGGTTTGACATATCAAAATTTGAAATTTGAAATTATTTATGGAAATCACGGACATGTTTCCTCAGGGCTAAAGACCACTCAGCTTTTTATGAGTGCACAGTTGAAGAGCCAGTATTCATGATGATATAGGAGTGGATTAGTGTACATGGCATGAGTGACATGCACATCAGTGAAGGCACCATTAATGCGTCTTTTTCAGGGAAGGCCTTGCTTATTTCAGCAAGATGATGCCAAACCACATTCTGCATGTATTACAACAGCATGACTTTGTAGTAAAAGAATCCGGGTGCTAAACTGGTTGCCTGCAGTCCAGACCGGTCACCCACTGACAACATTTGGCGCATTATGAAATAAAAAATATGACAACGGAGATCCAGAACTGTTAAGAAGCTGCAATTCTATATCTAAGAAGAAATAAGAAAAATAAGAAAAGATTTCACTTTCAAAGCTACAGCAGATGGTCTCCTCAGTTCCCAAATGTGTACCAAGTGCTGTTAAAAGAATAGGTGATGAAACACAGTAGTAGACATGCCCCAGTCCCAACTTTTTTGGAACGTGTTGTTCAGAATTCAAATTGGGCAAATATTTTTCCAAAAACAATAAAATTTCTCAGTTTCAACATCTGATATGTTGTCTTTGTACTATTTTCAATCAAAGAACCCTTTGTGGAACTTTGTCATTCTGTCCTGGTTCTTTTGTGAAGAAAATGGTTCTATATAGAACCATGAACATTCAAAGAACCCTTTGCATCATAAAAGGTTCTTCGGATTAATAGAGAATATGCTGTAGATGTTTCTATATAGAGCCATACACAAGACATTCTCCATCACTCTAAATAACTATTTTACAAATCAAAAACCTGTTTAGTCACACCGAGGGCTCTTTGTGTGTTCATGATTCTATATAGAACCATTTTCTTCACAAAAGAAACCTTGAAGAACCATCATTACATCATTAAAACCAGTAACCGTCCCACCCTTATCTCTCCTACAGGTGGACATACTTCAGTGTGTGCTGATAGGCTTTAAGCTTTAGATCACAATACTAGCTGTCATCTGAAAACGATCAGAGCATGAAAATGGATACATCACAAATGTCTACCACAGGACTCCATATTAAAGCAGCTCATAGCACATAATTGTTCTTGTCAATCAGATTGGAGTTATTTTCCTCGTCTCCATGGCCACGCAAACCTTCCAGCATTGTAATTAGCTGCACTGTGGTAGAATATGAATGTGTCTTAAGCTACAGTTGACTTTTAATTGTGTCAAGTCTGTATGCTGTGATGAGTGTGTGAATAATTTTTCCTGCCCAGTCTCTGAAGTGGCTGATGCTCAGTCCTTTTTTTTTTTTTTTTTTTTTTTTTTTTTTTTTTGTCCTCTGTGCTGGAGCTCTTCTCTATAATACATTGATGAGGAAATGTGGTTTTCACATGTTGCTCTTTAAGCTTCTTTAAGTTCTTTGTTTCTTTTACTGTTTTATTTCTATTTCAAGATGTGCAGAAAGGCAAGATGGTGTATAAGTATACTTTATAGCCAGTGTGCAAAATGACTAACTTGCCATAACGGCGCTTATGCTAGCATAAATGGCAGCAAAATGTTTGGTTTAACAACATTTCAGTTCTGGAAATGCTCCTTTCTAATTTGGTAATGGAGATCTTACACATATCCTCTTATGTCTTTTGCTGTAGCCGCTCCAAGACTTTACAGTGATTTCCTACGTGACATTAGGCATGAACTTTATCTACTGAATATGACATTAAGCTTGCACTATTATTCTGGTTTCATGCCACTAGGTGAAGCTCTTCTGTTTGCCGTTGTTCTACGGTAACAATGCATGCTGGTCGTAGTGAATTAGTGAAGTCTTAATGAAGCTAGGTGGCTGATAGCAAATGAAATATGGTTATCTTTTCAATACTGTATGCTTGGAAATATATTTGTTCCCTGAAAAGAAGGAACGTGTATTTCAGTTTACTCATGATCATATCATGACGTATGCACTAAACATTACTGAGGAAGCTTTCAATTAATTGGTGATTGCTTGTTGTTGTTGTTGGATTGGGAATTGTATACTTGTATACTTTTTTTTTTTTTTTTTTTGGATAAGATGCATAGTTTTCATACAATTATTATTTTTATTATTATTTCATACAATTTTTATAACATATGAATGAATGCCATTGCTTAAGACTGCGCAATCTCTCTGTATTTTATAATTACATTAACAAATGTATTCAATTAATTAATGCTTCAAAAAGGTTTTATAATTGCAACAAAATGTTGAACTGTACTGTTTATGAATATACTCTGAATATGCCCTAGGAGTTTGTGAAAAGCTGTACCATTTATTCCAAAATTGAATTAAAAAAAAAAAAACCTTTTGGTTTTCAGTTTGTTTCAGCGAAGTGGCACATGAATTTCGGTTTCAGTTTCAGCTGCAAATTATTATCTATTGGTCTATCTATTAAATTCTCATTGTGGTGCATCACTACCTGTTAGGTCGGTGGCCTTGTAGCGTGACCAATGACTAGATTAGTGGAAGTACAAAGTGAATGTTTTTACTACAGTGGATATGAGTACATTGTTAAGCTCTGAGACCCCTGTTCCAAACAGTTACTATGGAGAATTTTTAGTGGGAACCAGAGCATGCCTAGAAGCTGAGCTGCAGGCTTTTTCATGCCAGAAGATGAAATGGAATTTCAATCTGTCATCTTGAAAACATAACCTGAGGCTCTGTCATCACAGATGGAGCCTTTATTACACAGAAGACTGTTTTGAAGAGAAACCTAATCTGGAAATACCCAGAAATATAAGTGATATCACAGGGGAAAAAAATCTCTCTAAAAGACACTGTTGCTCTCTCTTTCTCTGATTGCTGTAACTGCTGATTGTAAGATGTTAGATTATGAACGAGCAAAACTCCATCAGAACACTGAACCACTGCAACATTACAGCTCTCAAGCTGTCTTTGCCTTCAGCCTAACACCATTGACCGTTATGATTGCACCATTAACTCTTTTGGCTGTTTCATCTGAGGGCACTGACCACTTCTAAAAAGTGAGAAAAGAAACGACTCAAGCAAGGGTAATTCAGTGAAGCGGAAAGTGGAGCCCCAACTGCATGGTGGTTTTAAGGCCTTTGTTATTGTACAGGGTGTTCCTGTATTGATTCTTCTGAATGCTTGGCTAGACAGATTGGCTTTTAAGGCGAGGTAGATGGTAGATATTTCAAGAGGAAAAACTGCAGGAAGCAAATCAGTAACAGATTTGCTTTATAGTCTGTATTAAACATTTGCCACAGCCTGCAGCTTTGGGCAATTACATTTGTGATCATAGAGCTACCATTCTCTTTCCCTGGAGGACTGAAAGGTGGAGTAGCACTCTCAGATGGAGTTGTTTCAGCAGATCTGTACCAGAAGTAACATAAAGTAGCTGGAACATATTGTAGTCATAACCTTGTAACCATTATGCATTTTTCTTTACTCCGTTTGAAAACGCCAGCTGCCCCTTACATTGCGTTAATGTTTCACGGTGATGGTATCAAAAAAAGTATTCTGAATTCTTGGGAATAAAATTGTTCATTTTAAACCAGACTGCAAGTTTGGGGGATTTGGAGACCTCTGTGGTTGAAATGTGTAACTGTGTGTAATGTAAGGAAGTACATTTTATAACATCGTTTGTGCAATGGACCCCTTCCCCAAGCTGTCCTCTTAGACAGTGTTAACAATATTTGCCCTGTGGTGGTGCATGCAACTCTCTAGACAACTGGAAGACCCTAACAGGCATGTTGATCAGGTTTAGCCTGACCCAGAGTTATCCCTCCATGGAGTGGATCTGCCCTATGCTGGGGCATGGAACTATGTGGAGAACTGATGGACCCTACCAGAAGTCCAGATCCAGTCTTATCTGACTCAGAGTAATCCTATCAAGGGCAGCTCACCTTATCTGCCCTATGGTGGTGCATGGAGCTCTGTGGAGAAGCGAAAGTCCCTAGCTGCGCTGAATCTGATGTTTGAGAGCATGTTAAAAAAGAGTATTCGATAATCTGGGAGACTATTTTTGGTACCTTGCTGGCAAACCACTAAAATGCCTTACATTTTTAGAAAGTAAAATACAACCCAAATTCCAATGAAGTTGGGACGTTGTGTAAAACATAAATAAAAACAGAATATGATGATTTGCAAATCCTTTTCAACCTATATTCAATTGAATACAGTACAAAGACAATATATTTAATGTTCAAACAGATAAACTTTGTTTTTTACAAATATTCACTCATTTGGAATTTGATGCCTGCAACATGTTCCAAAGAAGTTGGGACTGGGGCAACAAAAGACTGGGAAAGTTGAGGAATACTCATGAAAACACCTGTTTGGAACATTCCACAGGTGAATGGGTTAATTGGAAACAGGTCATGATTGGGTATAAAGGGAGCATGCCTAAAAGGCTCAGTCGTTCACAAGCAAGGATGGGGCGAGGTTCACCACTTTGTGAACAAGTGCGTGAGCAAATAGTCCAACAGTTTAAGAACGTTTAGGGATTATCATCATCTACAGTCCATAATATCATCAAAAGATTCAGAGAATCTGGAGAAATCTATGCAAGTAAGCGGCAAGGCAGAAAACCAACCACCTCTGGAAAACCAGCCTGATGTTTATTCTTGTTTTAGCTTTAACTCTTTTGCCCTCCCGTTTTGCTTGCCAACTGTCTTCACTTCTGGATTTATGATTCGTAGCTTTTTCAGAAAGTGACGCTGCAGGGATGGACTGGGTTTGTTGTTCTGTTGTCTCCATGTGGAGCTGAATCTTGTTCTGTTCACTACAGAACTTACAGTGCTGTTCAGGTAAACACTGAGCCATGCCCACTACTCATGTACCTAGCCCATTACGCCAGACCTTATTTTTAAAAATGTGCTTGTACATAAAGATGTGCGACATTGTCGAAAAACTCCCATGAAATCCAACCTGACATCTCTCACTTTTTTATTACTGCTTTTTATTTCTACTTCAGGCTTTACTGGGTGAGTCACAGCAGTGCACACACACCATATTGTGGCATGTTTTTTCTTCTCTTAACTCAGTAATGCTACTTCTTTCAGTTTTAATAAAAAAAATTACATAGTGCAGCTTAAATGAATATTAAAAGAGCCGTATCCTATGTCTTTTGTTGTATTTCATCCTCCTGATTTCTCCCTTCATTCAGTCTGGGCTGAAATGCTCCCTATAACTTAATTGTAAATGGGCGGAGCTAGACTTCTGTAGACTAAATAGACAGATACATGTAAATGCAGTGCTTTTGGTGATGTCACAAAAGTAGTTATTTCAAAATGAGATGAGATTTCTACAGCTTGGTTTACAAATATGGACTATGGACTGGGTAGCGAATGGCACATTGAAGCAGGGTTTAGAAGTTTTTTCTGTCTAATGATTTTACTTCTTTTGGAGATTGGAGTTTTTTCCAGCAGTGACATTATACAGTACTTGTGCTCATCGTTAAACAGGATTTTTCAGTTTGTCAAGACTGACAGACTTCTCTTTATTTGTAATTAGAGCGAGAACGAGAGAGGTTTCTCAGAACCAACAAAGCCAGTTTACTCAGAGCGGCTCTGGAGAGCACTCAGAGTAAAGCCGAACAGGAGCTGATGTTGCATAACTCCATTGCCCGAAAACACAGGCCCTCACAGGACAGCAGAGCAACACTGAGCTTAGACAGTCTGCTGGCATCAGAACCTGCCTCAGAAAAACAAAAGCAAAGAAAAAACTGCTGAATCAAAAGCTTTTTACAGACCAACGTTTAAGCTTGTGCTGGGTGGTATTGATGAAATTCAGTGTTATGATTTTTTTTCTTTCCAAATAAATCCTACCATCATCTAGGATCCTAGTATCATGTACACTGTTAGAAATAAAGGTTCTGTGCAGATACATTTTCATTCATTGAGATACAAACAGTGTAAATGTGTCCGTAAAGGTTCAACACTGGTTTTAAGGTTCAGTTGTGAACCTTAAGTGTGTTTTTTGTACTTTTCATAACCTAATGTTTTAAAACAGAATAAAATAAAATTCTGGAGGAGACGTGTGGAGAGGAGGGGTGTGTGGAGTCAGTCCAACTTAGAAAATGTAAATTCAATGAATTGTGGTAGTTATGATCCCTGACTAAAGATATTCAGATGTACCCTTGAGGGTACCACCCCAGTAATAAGAGGGCTCCTGCCCCAGTGAGAGTTTCACTGCTTCTGAGAGTGTAGCAGCATAGAGTGCTGCTGCTCTGGGCTAAACGATTTCTGGTAACACTTCACTGAAGGGCAGCGTTCATAAAATTACACCACACCTACTTAAACATTTCATAAGCCTATATAGATATTCGTATAGGCTTATTCCAACGAATGTCAGTCAACTTGAAGGAAACAACCTCTATGATGTCTGAGATGTGTTGCCTTTGTTATTGTTTATATAGGTTTATTTGTCATGAAAGGTTTATGTAGATGTCATTTAGCATTAGGAATGCTGACATACAATGAAGCATTACTAGAGTATTTTACAAACTTGATAATAGCTTGTTTTTTTGTTTTTTTTCCTTGTCTTAAAATAGCACCAAACAGAATCTTATGCAGTATTGTAAATGTTAACCATACGAAGCACATTTCCAGAAAGGAAACTTATCTTATTAGTTTTCAACTTCTTTTTTTTTTTTTTTTTACTTATTGGACATCCCATTCCAAAACCATGGACATTAATATGGAGTTGACTTATTCAAGTTAAAATGTATTTGACTCAAGGTGGCTGTTCTGGAAAAGTCACCTGACATTATTTTAAGCAAGGCTGGCTTTTCTTGTTCCTAGCTTTGTTTTGTTGCTTTTTTGTTTTTGTTTTGTTTATCCCCACAAATGCAACTGCTTTTGAAAACAACGTTCATGCTTCTTCTCTTTAATTTGACTCTCTTGTAGTCTTCGCCCCTGTACCTGCACCCCACTCATTCCCCTCCATGTCTATCCAGCACACACAGAGTGAAGAGGCGCCATGAATTATTCACCACCACTTTGACCTCTGTGCTGCTTTCTCACGTGCTTTTTTCCCCCGTTTCTGTTTGCTTACTATGAGGGAACAATGGGGCAATAGCTCATTAATCAAACAAAGAGCTGTAACTGAGAAAGCAGGCAGCAGCAAATGGAAAAGGTGAAGGTGAAAACAGCATGATGCTCAGATACTGTTACCCAGTATTGTTAGAGAGCATATAGCTTAGTAAAAGCCACAGCAGGAATTTGATTTGGTTTTAGTATGTTTTTATTGTCTAAACAAAGAATTTAGAACTTCATGATAAAATAATGGACCAAACTTATAAAAAGGTTATAATGTTGTTGTTGTCGTTGTTGTTGTCATTGTCGTTTTTTTTTTTTATAGTGTACTGATTAAGGTTGGTATCATTGTATTTTTTTTAAAGCTTGCTTCTAGCTGTGTGTCTCCAGTAACATTGTGACTGTCACAATGATCACATAATTGCCTGATCGCAATTATTTGAGGGGATCACAATTATTTAAGCTGTTCTGAAATTAGTTTCCCATAGTTGTTATCTTTCACAATGTAGGACTGCTGGTTCAGTTCTACAAGGCCAATATAGAGTCAGTCATTAACACCACCATCACAGTCTGGTGCGGCTCTGCTACCAGACACAAACTGTGGATGTCTGTGTTACTGTATAAGTCTGGTAGAACTGTGGTGTGGAGGTCTGTGTTACTGTATAAGTGTGGTAGAACTCTGGTGTGGATGTCTGTGTTACTGTATAAATGAGGTAGAACTGTGGTGTTGATGTCTGTTACTGTATGTGTGGTAAATGTGGTATAAGTTACTGTATAAGTGGTAGAACTCTGGTGTAGATGTCTGTGTTACTGTATAAGTGTAGTAGAACTCTGGTGTGGATGTCTGTGTTACTGTATAAGTGTGGTAGAACTCTGGTGTGGATGTCTGTGTTACTGTATAAGTGTAGTAGAACTCTGGTGTGGATGTCTGTGTTACTGTAAATGTGGTAGAACTCTGGTGTTGATGTCTGTGCTACTGTATAAGTGTAGTAGAACTCTGGTGTAGATGTCCGTGTTACTGTATGAGTGTGGTAGAACTCTGTTAATGTCTGTACTACTGTGTAAGTGTGACAGAACTGTGGTGTGGAGGTGTGGTAGAACTCTGGTGTAGATGTCTGTGTTACTGTATAAGTGTAGTAGAACTCTGGTGTGGATGTCTGTGTTACTGTATGAGTGTGGTAGAACACTGGTGTGGATGTCTGTAACTGTATAAGTGTGGTAGTACTCACCACCGCCCTTTTAAAGGATTAAGGCATTTTCCACTTCTTTCTATTTACATGCTTTTGTGTCAAACTAATAACTCATTAAACCAATTAAATTATTGTGACATAAACATAGGACTTTGAAACTTTGAAAAAATATAATTGTGAATCACAGTTAAATGTGATTATGTATTTTTTGTGACAGGCCCACTTTCAACAATTGAAAACATTCCAAAAATCCTAAGAAGGTGTAGAAACTGATTCTCCACTAAGTCTCTGCCCAACATCCATCAGCACAGCAGTGTGGAAAGGAGGCTGTGAACTTTTTCAAATGTGTCAAATTATAATGTCAAGAGGCTCAGTCATTTTGGCAAAAAAAGCATTCCATACCTCCTCTCATGTATACATTGATTAGATGGCTCGTTGCTTATTCATGGAGGATTCCCAGTGAAAATCTAGCAACAGTGGCCCAAGGCCCAGTCATGACATCCATGCATGAAGGCATTTACATGGTGCTAGTCCATTTTCTTGATGATATTCCTACATGGGAATGTAATTCTAAAGCTCACCCTTCATGACTTTGCGTTGAGGGCTGAAAATGGTTTGTGTAATGCTGTTCAGCTGTCCAGGTTAACCCCATTTAACCTTGCTGCGTCTGAGTAGATCTAGGAGAGGAAGGACTTTGCAAGGTGAAACTGGAGATTGCTTTGACTGCTTTGCTGGGTTTGGCATTCCCATGGGTAACATTCCTGTGGGGAACATCATATTGCTAAAAATGTTATATTAAGTCCATACAATAATAGCAATGATTTCATTTTTGGATGCATTGTGAACATGAGTGTCTATGACCTCACTGTGTTAGTGGACGGCAGTGTGATTGTTCTTGTGAGTGTGATGGCTGTTTGTGTAGGATGTAGCAAAATGCTAAAATACTACCCAGAGTAGAGAATATGCCCACGTGTTGAAGAACAGCATTGCTTATGATGCTTCTGGTGGTAGTGGTTCTAACCATGTGGTTGCCTGTGTTTCCAGTACAGGATTGGTCAGCTGTATATGATCAGCAAGCACAGCCATGAGCAGAGTGAGAGAGGTGAGGGAGTGGAAGTGGTGCAGAACGAGCCATTCGAAGACCCCAACCATGGGCCTGGGCAGTTCACGGAGAAACGTGTCTATCTCAACAAGTGAGTATCACAACAGCTCATTTATACAACTCTCTCCTCTACATTGACAAGTCAACTAAAGCCCTATTTGGACAGTGGGGTAATGGAATTATTACCGACATTATTTTAGTCCTGTCTGAAGGCGAATGCGCACTCCTGTGTCAGTAAAGATTTTGGTGCTTTTTATCTAAGTAACGTTGTATATCATTGCTGTTGGAACAAAACCTTGTATCTCCAAAAAGATAGCTTTACAGGAGAAGGAAGGAATCTGCTTTACTTTTAATGTAAGTCAATGGAACCAGACTTTTTTGCAAGTCATTTTCAGCCGTTGCTGTTTGTCCATTCATGATGAAATTTACACACAATGTAAAGGGCAACCGGTACTTTCAGATTATATCAAAAACTAAAAAAATGTCAAAAATGGAGATATAAGATTTTGTTTTGACAGCAGTGATATATGTAACATTATTGTCCTCTCTCACATGTGCAGCTGTTTGTTGTGAAAGGCTAATGGTGATGCTGATAATACATTGCATTCACTTAATACAGAAAGGCAAATGGTTAGGATAAACAGAAAAATGGATAAAAAAACATTTTAACATCTTATTTACTCTTTTCTGGAGTGAAGGAGGGCGTAAATTGCGTAGCCACTCGTCTCTCTTTTATTTAGACCAAGTTTTCTTATTCTGTATAATTTCTCTAATTCTCTATAATTAGGAGAAACTCTACAAATGACGGTGTGTGTAACTCACTTCTTGGTCAGTTGTAAGGACAATGGTCAACTGGCATAGATCGAGTGCATAATTGAACTGAAGATTGTGCATAGCTTCAGAGGCTCATGATGCCACTTAAATTTTCCTGATTCATCTGGTCCTCAAGTATCTTTACACATGAACCCATGCATGTAGTTCAAGAAGAGAATTCTTAACATTCTGGTGCCCTTAGCAAGCATGTTTTCTCCACAGCCTGAAAGATGAGGCCATTTGAAAAGAATGGCAATGGAATCTATTGTAGCTCTGTAGTTTAGCTTTTAAGCTCAATTGCTTTCATGGAGAGGGCCGAGTGGTCATTAAAGAGAGCTACAGCAGAGAGAGTGGCCTCCCTTTTACCCCTGTGCCAACTTCAGGATGATACAGAGACAGTGCAGAGGACACATTTCTCTCTGTTACATGCAGCATTTCGCCAGTGCACAATTACCTTCAGTATGCGACTTTCCAGAGCAAAGCCCAACTGAGTATAAAACAGACATATTTAAAGGTACGGAAGCTATTATTTATTATCTTTTCTGTTGCAAATGGTTAGAAAAGAATCCTGGCCCATTTAAATGTCTTCACAAAGGTTAGTATACAAATGCTCATACAATGGTTTTTAAAGTACCCTTGTTTATAATATACACAAAAAAGAACATTTGAGTTTTCCCTGATCTTCTGTATAGTCTGTAGTATATGTGTTACTCATACTTTAGTTTCTCAGCCTCATAACTGCAAAACATAAATGTTTTATTGCAGTTTCATTTTAACTTTATTCCTAATATTCAGGGGTCCAAGCACCAAAGGTAAGGCCTACAGACATGAAACTTGGCCAGCGTATAGTGCTTCCTTTTGCTACTCAGGCACATGAGAGGAGTGTGATTGGTGTGAAGGGGACGCTACAGCAAAGTGTTTTATGTTTTGGCTCATACCTTTTACACCACATATTGACAAATCTGGGTGCTTGGCTCGTACTAATACAGAATTCTTCAAAAACTCAAAACGACAGAGGAAAAAAATTAAGATATTTTGCATTTTCTTTCATCCAGTCCTCATGAAACTGGTAACAAATTATCTGTAGGAGCCTGACTCTCAAAACAAAATCGACATTTGTAAAAAAACATGGTCACGATGTGCCAGTCAGTCTGTACAAAACTCAACAGTCATAATATATGAAGGACCTTTGATAAACTCTGACATCATATAATGTTTCCATTTCCCCTGTCTACGAAAAGACCCCAGTCCATTGTGTTAGACTTTAGTGAGCTGACTTGTGCTTGGACCCCGCAGATTGTTGCCTGCAGATGTATTAGATATTTTTTGTTATATTTCAAAGCAAAAAACAATAAGCGTAGGATTCAAGAGGTTAAATGAGTTTGATATAGTAACACTGGTAAAGCTTCACAATGTATCTTTCACTCTCACAGTCCATATAAGGAAACTAAGCTGCAAAAACAGTCCGTTTTAACTGTCACAGTTGTGTTGTCCTAGTGAGGGAAGACAGTGTAACTCATGCTGAAGTAATAAGGACTGTATTGCAGCCTGGATTGTTTTTGAAATGAGGCACAATGCAGAGCAGCCAACCAGAAAAGGTCATTTACATAGATCAGTCTTGAAGACACTGTAACAAAAACAGCTTGTTTAAAAGGGATTTTACTGAACACAGTTTGGGAAGTAGTCATATCAAAATGAATTGTAATTTCTTTTGGTACATAAACACACACAAATCCTTTAAGTGGAATTGAGAAGGTTGCAATTCCCTGTGGAAAAAGTCAATAAGATGTTCTGCTAGGGGAAAGCACATTTTAATAAACAAAGCATTTATTTAAAATATTTTCTTTAGTGCATCTATCTGTGAGCTTCTTATAGTGTATGAATTCTCTGTAACATTTTACTGGAAGACTGCCTGCATTTGGGACTTCATAACTCATGCATATGCATTGAATTATGTATTTATAAAGCAGTACTTTAGTATTAATGAACATCTTGTGCCATTATTTGCAAAACATGTTTTTTTAAACTAAATGGCATTGACTTGATGTAACAGGACTTACACTAAAGTAATATTTGTTCCATTTATAACACTGTTATGAAACAAAGGGACTATCATACCATAAATCAGTGCTGCCGATGATTTTATTTCCACTGAACACACACAATCGTTTTCATGCATATTTTCTGAAACACCTCCTTCACATTAACTACCCTCTTATTCCATTTTATCAGCTCCACTTACTGTATAGCTGCACTTTGTAGTTCTACAGTTACAGACTGTAGTCAATCTGTTTCTCTGCATACTTTGTTAGCCCCCTTTTACCTTGTTCTTCAGTGGTCAGGACCCCCACATGACCATCACATAGAAGATATTATTCTCAGTGACACTGACGTAGTGGCAGAGTGTTAGTCTGTGTTGTGCTGGAATGAGTGGATCTGACACAGCAGTGCTGTATCTCTTTTATGCACAATTGCTGATACTGCAGAATTAATAGTATTAGCCTGTGTAAAAGTTATGACACATTTTATACTTTTTTTTTTGTGCAATTGAAACTGTATTGTAATATTTGCTAAATGGACATGTTTAAGTGTGTTTTCTGTAGAGGATATTTTAGATGATTTTCATTTAGAAACAAACATTTGATTTGAGCAGGGATGTTGCATTACCAGAGAATGGTGCTTTGTAACACTAGTATATATCTCTCGCTTTAGATTAAGGCCCTTGATGTCAATGCAATGCCATTACCTTCATAAAACACCATATGTTATTTGGTGATTAATTATTATTCATGCATTATTCATATAGCCTCAAATATTGCTTTATAAATATGTCATTCTGTGCTTATGCGTGGCTTATGTAGCCCTAGTAGGTTGTCTTCAAATGAAGTGTTGCCAGATGTTTTTTCCTGGTAATGTTTGATTTTCTTTGAGTTTTATTCTTTTTGTTTGGTCCAATGCACCTGTGAAAAGCAAGTTTATCAGTTTGAAAGGTGTTGTTGTACATGCTATGAAAGAGACTGACAGCCTTATATCCGAGCCTGCCTATTGTTTTCTAATTTGAGAAATCTCTCAATGATAAAAGCAGTGGAGTTGAATAATACATTAAATCTTTTTCTTGATAGTAAAAAGCAGGAACCCGGCAGACAGCTTTTCTGATGCTACCTTCAGCAGCTGGAATCACAGTGTGACTGAGTCGGTGGTGAGCTACCAGAGAGAAAGCAACTGTTTAAGCAGCTATTCAGAAAAAAACATCAAAGACTAAAACAAAGAGCTGACAGAGTGAACTAGTGTGATGTGATGGACAGCTGAGCTTGAAAGCACAGCCTTTTATCCCTCAGCCTCCCTCCAGAACTGCCACTGCTTTGGCCATTGAAAGAGCTCTGTCTCTAAAGCTCGCCAAGCCCAGTAGGGGGTTGGTGGGTCCAGCGGGAGTTTGCAGCCCACGCTCAGTACAGGAACACTCCTTCAGCTCAGCTGTGATCATGGACTCCCTGTGCAGTTTAACAGGGGTGAGCGAGGAAATGGCCACAGACCCCAGCAGATTCGGAGATGCAGCCAGGCTGCTGGCTAGTGCGTTCTGAGGCACAGATGTATGTATGTGATATGAGAAGCAAAATGCCTAATGTGTCATCATGCAGCCACAAAATCTGCCTGAAATTATAAAATGGATAGTTACGGTTCTGAAATCTGATTTGTTCAAGTTGTGTAAAACATTAATATGATACGATATTAAAAACATTTTGACGTTCATAGAATTATCTTTGAATGGTGAATGGATGCTGCTTGGCAACCATAGCCAACAGTTGCCAAACCACTTAATGGTAAAATCTCTGTAGTACATGGTCTCTCTTGGCTTATTGCTTCATTTACCAGCACATGGCCTCTCAAATCTTATTGCATTATTTACTAAGACTGTAGCTAATCATACAACTGCATGTGAGGCAACAGGTTTAAGAAGATGAAGCGAAAGATAAAAACTGCCCATCATCTAGCCAGACACAGAGAAAATGCAAGTTTAATAACAAGGATATAGTACTGTTCTTTAGTTTCAATTCTTTTCTGTTTTCAGTGACGGATCATGTGGTTTGCAGATGCCTCCCTCAACGTTTGGTTGTACGTGTATCCTGACTTATGCACCTGTACCTGTAACTGCAGGAGAAATCTAAAATTTAAAAGCCTGCATGCTAGAACATTTCTCAGACCGACCTACTGAACAGACTGACCAGACCACTGGAATGGTTTGGATGCTTATGTGTGCACAAGAAAGAATGTCACTTTGCATCTCGGTCTCCTGGCTCTCCTCTTTGGTGTGGAGAAAGATTTACAACAGTGTCATGAGCAATGCAGCCACGTGACTGCTACATATCAATTAGCCATTTACGTATACATTGTGTGAGATGTGAAGCGGTTCAGTTTTTTCAAGTGAAAACACAGTTAAATCTGTAAAAGATTTGCTTAGTTAAACTATTGTGAAAGACATGTTACAGTTGTTTACCCTCTGGATTGTCATTGGTTAGTCATTTGTAGCTTATGGGACTACCGGAAAATCTGTATAAAACATTAAAGTTTTAACTGCTCTTTTGTGTGATAATGACTATGAATAATAGAATTTGCATTTTGGTATTTTTATTTATTTTATTTTTTGTTTTCATGTTTTATTTTACTGGATTTTACTTCACGTTCTACTTGTGTGCATGTTCTACTTAGTTTACATGAGCACCAAAATAAAAGCAAGGTGTTCCTCAACATGATGCAGATGTGGTATGTGTGAAACAAGGCTTAGGAGTTCTAAGAATTAAAATAATGCTTTCACAAGGGTAAAATTCTGTTTTAGAACTGCTTGTCACTAGTTGTGCAAACTTCTCAAACAGAATATGTCTTCAGTTCCAGTATCTCCACACTATTTTGCACAATTTTTATACAATTAGAGCTGCCTCTAATGCTTATGTATGAGGAGGAGAAATGCATTTTGTGTTTTCTCATGCGTTCCGTGCATTAACTGCACATTTAGGCTTGGGCACTAGTTTCATGCAAAGCACATCCTTTTTACACCTGGAATCCGGCACAAATGGCTTAATGCATCTGGCTTTTAGTATGCATACCCACATTGTGCTTTCCTCAAGAGCCACACTGACTCTTACTCCAGCCTAACTAATATATCTGTTGACCAATATTCAATAATCAGCAGATATTGATGTCCTGTGCATTTCAGCTGTACCGGCTTATATGGTAAAGTTACATTTAAAAGGAAAAAACAAAACAAAAAAAACAAGATAAATAAATATACTGTATATTATATATAAATATATAAAATTATATGAGACAGTAATATGGGATGTTATGCTCTGGCTCTCACTGTTTCCTGTTCAGCATGCCTGGAGAATAACAGCGGTTATTGAACCAAAGTCTGCTCCCTCCAGGGTCTTTGATTGGCTTGTTCCTTTGAGGGATAGAGAAGAGTAATAGAAGCCTGTGTCACTGGGTTCAGTCAGTTCACACTGCAGTGCTTTATTGGAGCAATCGTGATAGCAGGTTGCAAACAGGCTTTATACGCTAGAAGAATCAAGTGCGACAAATGACAGCAAAAAAGTTTCTGGTTGCAGTCTGGAAACCCTGCTGTATCCAGCCCAAGAATTGTCTGTCTTTCTACTAATAACAATATCCAGCACCAAGTGAAAAGTAAAAGAGGCTGGCTTTTACAGAATGTAGTGTGAGGTATTAATTTTAAATGGGGGGATTTGCAATATATCTGTGCATAAAGTAGAATCGTTCATACATTTGTTGTTTGCATTTATAGGCATGTCTCTGGCATCTGTTCTATTAAGCTTAGCGATCACATCTTCCAACTGTGCAGACGCCAGAATATAACTAACCGTTTAAGGTGAAATACAAAATTTGAATGGTGAACCTCAACTTCATCCTCTTTTCCACAACGCTCTGTGAAAAGTGTTATTTATTTATTTATTTATTTATTTATTGTTCTTAATACCATTTCCAGTTGTTGTTTTTTGCAAACCTAGTCATGAAAAAAGGAAGGGCTTGCTTTTCCATAACAGAGTTACAGTGTAGTGTAGAGGCAGGCATGTCGAAAAGTAGCAAAGCAGAGTTTGTGCTTACAGAAGATGAGCAGCGTTGGAACATTGTAAATGTTGGCAATTGAACAAACCTATGCTACTCAAACTCTTTCTTGCTTTACACACACATCCATAAAAATGTCTCTCAAGCTAATTGTGATTTTAAAAAAAAACAAACAATGGAGTTTACAGAATCAAAGAGTCGACTCCAAGCAGTTCGGCTTATTGGCCAAGAGTAAACCTTGACTTTCGTTGGAGTCAAAGAATCAACTCTTTTGGAGAGAGCTGAATTCAGAATGACACAGAGAATGTTCATTTTGAACTATTTTGAAACCTGGGTTATCATCCTGGGTCACGGGGAGGTGCTGCAGCCAGAACAGATCCCCAGTCTATCAACCATCATAGGATGGACACACCTACACACACACCTAAGGGCAATTTTGTATCTCCCGTATGCCTGACTGCATGTCATTGGAAGGAAACCGGAGCACCCAGAGGAAACCCACACAATTATTACCTGGCCAGGTAATCGAACACAGTATTTCTGTGAGGCAACAGCGCTACCCACTGCCCTGCCTTGAACATAAGATCTACAAAAGATTTGAAACATTGAAAAGTGCCTCACTCGTTTTTGGCATCACTATTGTTTAGTATTATCCCTATATCAATATGCCTACTATGTCTACTGGTTTCCCTCAATTCCTGACAGTGAAGCTCTCTTGCACTTGCATCCTGCTCCTCCTTGTTGGTTACACACTTGTTTTATTTAGCAACTGTTGCGAGGTTAGAGTATAGAACACAGACAGGTCAATTAGCTCTGAAATATCCTTCAGTGCCAAGACAGAAGAGGCAATCAGTGCCAGTCTGTGATGTAGTTTGTTCTAGTGGCTTTATTCCTGTGCCTTCACCAGTGGATCAATCAGATACCTTCTTTCTACCATCCTTTTAAGGTGCTTGTGAACTACGACTGTGTCAGGCGTGGCGTTCAGAGCCATCATTGCTCATTTCTCTATGACTGATGTTGGACTAACTGGATAAGAGGATTGGCGGTGGGGGGGATGAAAGGCATGCAGATTTGGAAGAACAGAGGAACGTATGCAAATTGAAAGACGGAGGGAACTTGGGAGAAAACAAAAGAAAGGCTTTAAGATGAAAAGAGAGACGGAGGAGAGGGTGGCGGCAGCCTGGAGAAGTGCGTGGGAAGAGAGGCGGGTGAGGTCGGGCTTGTATAAGATGGTGTTTAATTTGAGTTTTGGCTCTGAGGAGCTGTACCTGCGTTTACGCCCACTGGCCACCTGCCTGCCTGTGTGAATGTGTGTGTAGTGACAAGCAATAACCCACTGATTATGTGTGGAATACTGTTTTTGGCATCACAGAATGGCATCAGTTCAGTAAACGTGACTTCTATACACAGCACAGGGCACCCTTTATTAAATACCAGTCGAAACAGCCATTAAGTACAAGCGATTCATTTTTCAGGAGATTCATTTAAAGATGTTAGATATAACATAATCCAATAGTATTAATGAAAGGGAAAGACAAAGAAAAAATATGGGGGTGGGGGGAACAAGAGTTCCAGAAATTATGAACAAATTATGGGGAAAAGGGGACTTCTAACATCTGTGCAAGACCTGGTAGACCACCAAAACTGTCACCATCAGATAAACAGTACTTAAGGCTTTTATTTTTCAGAGAGAGGAGAAAGCTTCACTCTTGCTTTAGATCTAAAATACATGTTAAAAATACAATTCATGAGACAACTCATTATTATGAGTCTTAAAAAGGATGTGCAGTGTTTTTAGAAGCTTTTACCAAGAAAAGAAAACAGACAAAAAAAGAAGACAATTTGCAAACCAAGCAAAGAAGTTGTCCAGAGAGTCTTTCAAAGCTGAACTTTAGAAGTGCAGAAAAGTAATCCTGCAGATTTCTTTGAAAAATAAAAGCAATTCCAATCAAAAAGATGGGAAGCTGTAATAAAGGCAAAGCATGCCCACAGTAAATACTGAAAAACTCGATATTATATTTATTTGCCAAGGCCATTTTCTGTTTTTTTTTTTCTTCTTTTTTTTTTCCTGTTACTGAAGTTCCATTTTGACTAGAAATTTTAACAGTGGTCTCTGGTTTTTTCACAGCACTGGTAAACATACAGTATATTTGTTTTTCAACAGACGGTTGAAGAAATCAATTGCAGTAATAATACGGTGCTATAACTCATTTCCCCAAACTAGTATCAATTAATAACAGCATGTTATATATTCGATGCAATTAATCCCTTATGGAATTACACTGAGCTTAAGTACAGGTTAATTCACCAGCTGCTTATAGGAGGAGAAAAACATTTGTAACTTGACTGTAAAGTGAAAGATAAAGTGAAGTGATTTTATACGTTTCTCTTGGTCTGTTCATCATGAAGCAAACAGTTTGAGTAGTGTTGTAGTGGTCCAGTCTTTGACAACACAACACCCGTATTAACCCCACATCAGCATCAAATATCAACATCCCTATGTCTGCTGTCTGCAATAAAATCTGCACTCAGATTAGCTTACAGGGAAAAAAAGCCCTCCTTTATTATCTAATCAAAGAACACATTGTTTTCTGCACACTGGCATTAGTATCAGAATGCTGAGTTGAATTAAGTCACAAGCTAATTTCTGTATTATTTTTAATGAATTTGTACAGCCTCTAAGTTTATTTATTTATTCATGTAATCCTAAACTGTCTCTCTGACTTGACTTCGACTCCAAAAGTCTTAGTCTTGACTCGAATGATCTCGGCTTTAGGACTAGTTATGAGGTTTTGACACGCCTGTGGCAATATATTTAGAGTTTAAAGAAGGAATCAACTACAAAAATAATTCAGCACTAGCCAATGTCCAGAGTTTAATATGATCTGAGAATAGCAAGTAGTATAATTGATGCATTTCATCTCCTCTGGAATTACACTGGCAGTAAATGCAGCTTTATTCAGATTCTGTTATATGACTGATTTGCATCTTTATGGGCTACCTGATGTTCTCTGTGCAGCGTGTCCATCCAGTGCACCATAGCAGGTGTGCAAAATCATACACTTGCGGAATATGAGCAGCCAGCATAAATGTTCACTTACTCCTGCTGGCCAGACGTTCGTCACTGGCTCCGGGCCTAAATCGACCCCTCTGCATCCGCTGTATTCGGAACACAGCAGGGGGGGTGGAACTGACACTATTTTCAGTCACTGAATTCATCTGGATGTAAATTTCTCTCCTCACCCTACTTTACAATGGAGCTGCACCCTATTCCCCCAAATTCCCATCAGTCAGAACATGCTGGAATGAACTCCTCTATATTCTGGAGAGTTTAGCCTGAGTAGGCAATTTGATTGTGAGTTAGAAGAGGATAAAAGGTGCGAACTGCTGCCTCAGGCTTTGGTGGTGCAAGAAAATTGGTAACCCACGTGCCTGTTTCTGTGTTCAACTTTAGGAATGCATAGTATATTGTTTGTTAATCATTGCCTTTGCAATATTGATATTGCAGAGGGCAGCAATATTCATATGAGCCTTCTGTCAAACCACTACAGATGGCTGATCTAGGGCTGCAACTATGAAATGTTTTGACTTTCAAATACTCTGTTGAATATAATCTTTATAAGAATTAGGAAGGATTAAAGCAATTGTTTTACTATTATCATCATGTTGTTGTAGTTGTTGTTGTTGTTGTTGTTGTTAAAGAAATGTTCAAACAAACAAATAAAACAATTGTAATACCAAGTAGCATAAAATAATTAGCTTAAACAAAACTTTCTTTCCAGTCTTACTGGTAACCGATGCATTGAAGTGCATGGTTTTTTAGGAACAGGTAAAAGTCCTAGTTGTTTTTGAATTGCTTTTCCATTTTTAAATATTAATAATCACATTTTTCTAACTTATTTTGAAATACGGTTAAAGTGCAGTTAAACAGTCCGCGTATAAAATATGAGTATCTGTGGCTGATATGCTTTGAGTTGGCCACCAGAAGAGTATAAAAAGTAAAACAAGCAGCATTGTTAAGTGTTGTGCTAGCTGTGCCGCGCCGCTTTTGGCTACTTTTGTTGTGGAGCAACTTGATGTTGAGGTTTTCAATCCTGGTCCTGGAGATCTTGGAGAGTTCAGATCCAGCACATCTGGCTCTAATATTTATATGCCCCTAAAGACCTTCATTATGTGAGTCAAGTGGGTTAGATTAGGGCAGAGCTAAACTTTGCAGGTTGGTAGATCTCCAGGACCAGGATGGGGCACCTCTGTTTAAAATAAGTATTTCGAGTGTGTACCAACATGTACATATCAAGTATAAAGTGATTTGAAGTAACTAGTAGCCAAAATCATCAGATTGATTAAAAAAAATAACTGTTTTAGCTATGAAAATGGAAATATTGGATTGGATGTACTATCAGCAGTGCTCAATATGAGGGTGATGTATAGCCTGCGGTGTGTCACTGTCACACTGTTGAATTTCAGGTATGTGTGAGCTAAAAGAACTAAGAAGAAACTCTGAACAGGCCATTAGGGATAGCCAAAACCTATTTATGAAAGGATTCAAGGACTCATATTGGGACTTGGGAGGAAAAAATGGACTGGGACGTCTGAGCAAATCATTTTTTAATTGCACTTAATTAAATTGCATTCATGACCAAGCTTAGATGTTTAAGGTGGGTGTTTGGATGAACCAGGGCATTAATGTATTCCATCAAATGTGAGTAATTGTTTAAAATAACTCAGATATTCACATTCGTTCAAAGGTTCAGCACAGTGTTTTAGTATTTTGCATGACATATTGTAGAGTATGTAGATATTTTATTGCAATCTTTTCTATCGCTCAGCTTTATCAAGTAGAGCTGCAGCTGCATATTCAAATTGTTCATCTCGAGATCATGGTTGAATGGTCCGGCTTTAGATCAATGTAAATGAGCCGTTTCTCCCTAGAGCAACCATTAGCAATCCCTCACAGATGCTCTTAGACTGCTTTTATTACTGTTCTTGCAGCCCATAGCACAGCAGATTGAGCTGATAGCTTGGTACGCTATCTCCTCTCATTTAAGGAAGTGTTATTTGCAGCCAATGTATTATTGGCTGATAAATGGGCAATATAAATGATAATTATTGGTCTGACATTTGGATTACAGCTGATAATTGTACTGGTTAATTTGACACCGCATCTTTGCTTGTGCACACACTGACTCATTTTGATGCTGCAAAGTGGATTTTTTTCACGGTTTCGGCAAAGGACATCACAATTCATTCGAAACAAATGCTCCTGTGAGGTGCAGCAAACAAGAAATGCACTGAAGACTAAAGGCAGTATGCAGCATAGGCAGCAATGTGTTAAACTGCGATTTCCATTATCAGCCCAGAAAGTCTTTGTGCATCCCTCCTTATTATAATTGTTCTCTCTCTTTTTCAGCAAGCTACCCAGCTGGGCACGAGCAGTAGTTCCCAAGATCTTCTATGTGACTGAGAAGGCGTGGAACTATTATCCCTACACTGTCACTGGTAACCTGCACACCCCAACCTGCACCATTAATAACACACATCTCTGGTGGTATCTGTTTCAGTACTTTTTGGGGCTGACTTACAGAAAAAAGAGGTGTTGATTACAGTCTACTGACACTGTGCCCTGATGGGGGCGGTCAATTATGTTGCAGTTTTACAATTATGTAAACGTTATGCATTAAGAACTTTCATGCCCAAATTCGCAACTTCAGAATTCAGATATGACCCGCACATATAACCCCCAGTTTTTTTTTTGTTTGTTTGTTTTTTTGTATGGAAGCCTTTTTCTGCCATTTAGGAAGAAAAATTCTCAAGTTCTCAAAATAATGTCTTCTTGATATTTTGACTTAGTAAGTAAAAATCATGACTTATTATGTTACTTATTTTGACTAAGAGTAATAATAAGTTATTAGCCTTTGAGAAGGGTATTTGGTCTTTTTATGTGCTTATGTAATGAATTGTTACATTCACTTTTTGATTCCAAAATAGGGTTTGCAATAGCAGTTTAGTAGACCCCCCCTATGTTTCATTATTTTTCTCTGTTGATATATAGGCTGTATTTAAAAACATGTTGTCCTTATAGCTGCAGTATGTAAGCTTTGGGGATTTGGAGACCTCTCTGGCAGAAATGAGTAACTGCACACATTTTTTAAAAGAATGATTTGTAATGCCAGTTGTGCCTTGGGTCCATGTCCCAAGTTCATGAATTTGATGTTCGCAAGTGCATTGAAAAACTATTCAAAGAAAAGTCAAAAGTTGGTAAGGACATGTCTTCTGAGGAATTAAGCAGAATTATCTGCTATTGTCGTCAAATCTTCATAATTGTAACGTCTGACTTTAACCAAAACATAGAGCCAGACCTTTTTGAGCCTATGCGTGTAATGTTAATGCTATTTAACTACATATAATACTGGGCTTCCTTGAGGAGAGGTTCGAAAATGGTTAAACAAACACACTAGCATCCACAAAATCACAATTATATATAAAATAATTATTAATTAATATTCTAGAAATTTTGTTTATTCAAATATTAACACTTTTCTCAGCAAATAAACACAAACTACACAAATAAATAGATTTTGAAAATGTGTCTTGGGTGCCTAAGACTTTCGCACAGTACTGTATGTTCAGTCTCCCTCAGTTGAAATGCTAGATAAAAGCCCTAAAAGTAATGAAAAATGAGTCAATGAACTATTACAAGAACTTAAAAAATCTTTCATTAGTAATTGTTATACACCACTTGTCAAATTAGCTTTGCTCAGCGCTAATTAATGCTGTGGATTTGGGGGCATATAACAATACAGTGTAGATACAGTCCTCTGTTTTCGATTTGCTTGGACTTTCATTGTTCACGATTTGCATGAATTTATTTTTACTTGGTTTTAATTTCTCTCTCTCTCTCTCTCTCTCTCTCTCTCTCTCCCCCCATGTTGAACCTGCCTATGGAACTCAGAGTACACAGTGAGTACTGTACTTTTTTTTTCTTCTTCTTGAAATTAGAAACTGTCATTGCTGCTTTGTTTGAGACCTTCAGCTATACAGTGCCATCATGAGCACTGTATGTGCTATTGGTTCTTCTAGGGCCCAGCCTATATGTTTGTTGACCAGTAAAATCAACCAATATTAAGAGTACATGAATTTATCAATATTAGTGTAGACATCACTGATAGAACCCCAATATTAATAAATGACATATTTCCAGTGCCGATTAAGTTAATGTTATTAGCACAATACTACTACTACCACTATTACTACTACTACTACATAAAAATAATAATGATAAAAATCTATTTAGAGCTGCTTTTTAAATCACCCAAGGACAGTGTTAAGTAAGACTGCAATGAAACATTACAAGACCAGCACAATAGTAAATTCAGAAGAATATCAACAAGGTAAATAAAAGAAGGGGAAAAAAAAGAAAATGAGTGAAATAAACCAAATGCCAAGTGAAAAAGATGAGTTTTGAGGTTGGATGATAAGTAGACAATGTCGTACAATTGTGCAGTTCATGGGGGAGACTGTTCTAAAACTTTGAGCCAGCAACACTAAATGCCCCATCACCAACAGTTTGGAGGCTAAAGCAAACGAGTAACAGAAGAATGAAAGATATGTCAGGGAGAGCATGACTGCATAGATAAAAGGGTGGAGCAGGTCATGGAGGGGTTTAAAAACAAGGAAAATTACTTTGGCTCCCTGTACTTTTTTATATATGATACAATGTCCATGCATTAAGGTAAGCCTAATGTTATCCCAGGGTCTAGTATAGGTAAGAACACTAGTTGCTGAATTTAGCACACACTGTAACCTGTTCAAACTCTGAGCAGGGACAACATTACAATGGTCTATTCTTGAGCTCTCAAAGGCATGAATAGGGGTCTCAACTGCAGTGCAGTATTCTCATTCTTAATGTTCTTAAGGTGAAAAAAGGCTGTCTGGCTACACTTTTGGTGGATTAAATGACAGATTAGTGTCAAAGATGACTCCTAAATTCTTCATGTTAACGCATTAGAGTATGAACTCCACTGATATGTTTAACACTGTAAATGAATTTTCCTAGTTTAACCCTTTGAATGATCTGTATCAGTGCAGGCTGAAGCCCAGCTGGTTGCGCACTGTTGCTTTGACTCTGGTTCATATACATTTTTAAGCTTCCAGCGATGATCTCTCAATAAATTTTATTTCCACCTACTGATGTGACTTAATCACTAAAGTATATCTGAAGTCTGAAGTATAACTGTATAAGCAAAACACACCATTGATGCAGCAGTGCCAGCAATTTGGCAGACTGCATTAGACAGCGTTTGGAAACCTATGAATAAATCAACAAGCAACAAACTAACAAAAGCAACACCAAAGTTTAAAGCTAACATTCTCTCCAAGAGTCTTCACTGTAACAAGAATTCATGAGAGCAAGAGCACGAAAGCTGTGCTGCTTAAGTTAAAACCAGCACTTTTTAATTTTTTTTAAAGTCAGTGTGTGGGCTGACTGAAAATTTTGAAACTTTGGGTGATTTGAACTTTGCATAATAATTTGAAAGGTCATGAAACACAGATTCTTGTTCCATTACCTTGCTGTTCAAAATTCAGTCAACTCGGAATTTTAAGGCAGCATAACCATTATATATATAATATATTATATATATAATATAATATGTGAAACTCAAAACGGTGTTCAGTCATGGTTTTCCTGTTCAGGTTCATTTGAGACCTGCATTTACACAATGAAAAGGATGTTATAAAATTATTGAAAATAACATATACCTGTTTTATCCACTCATGCACTGTCAGAGAAAAAGTTCATCAAAGTACAGACAATGTAAATGTACTCTCAAAGGTACAGCAGTGGTGTTAAGGTACTCATGTACCTTAAATAAGTTCTTCCCTTTATGCAGTTCTGTACAAAGTTCTTCACACTCTGTACTCAGCCCTCCTGTGCTGAAAGGGAAGCTTCTCTCCTTGTGATTAAGTGAGGCATACAGTCACGCTCCCTGTGGAGTGAGTGTATCTGTGTGCACGCTTTACTAAGATAAGAACATTGCAATTCCACCACTTCAATAGCAGCTTCTTCAAGGCCAGTTGAACAGTTTAATGTATCACAAATCAGTTCCTCACGAAGTTCCTCACAAAATGATTTCCAGTAAAGTAGATTTCCAGTTTGTGTTATTGAACCATTTGGGCAAAGGCTATTGCTGCCTTCTATTTATACATTTATTTGTTTATTTATTTACCAGGTTACACTTAATGTGCATAAAACAGTAAGCCACAGTGAACTCTGTTTGGCTCCTGACCGAGGCCATGTTAAGCACTTCAGGGAAGGGCAACAGGACATTTAAAACAGGGCATTAAATGTAAGCATTAAAGACTTCTAAATGAAGACGGCAAGGCTGTTTATGTAATCACACACCACTTTTCATGCTCCCAAAGTGATTCGTTAGGCTACATATTTGTGTATAAATTTCTGAGTCCACAATTATTTATTTAATTTCCAGGCATTCATTCATTTGCCAGCATCAGAAAAAAATGTCAGCATTTGTTTGATAGAAAATTTCACAGAAAGATCAACAACTAAATATCATTTTTCAGTGTTTAGGGTGTCTAGTCGTCTAGACTTAAGGGTTTTCAAAGAAATCTGCAGCAATATCCCATCTAGGTTCAGTCTTAGAAGTCAATTGTGTTCTCTGCTCTTACAAGTAATCTCACTCACAAAATCTCTCAAAAATGAAACCTGTACTGTTTGTGATGACGACAGGTTTGTGTACCAGGTCTTGCATTGTTGTTTTGAAAACATTCTTTTGACTTTCCTCTTTCAAATGCATGCGAATAATGTTATAGCTAATCTTCAGATTAAGCTGAAAAAATAGTAATTTGTACTTAACTGCTGTTTTGAAACAAATCAAGGGGTGGTCTCTGACTTTCACCTGTATTGTCAAAAAATAATAATAATAGGAGGTTAATAGAAATAGCTTCCACATTAAGGTCATGCTGTCTACAGAGCAACAGTAAGATCACAGATAATGAAGTCTTTGTCCTGTTTTCCCATCTTCAGATTCCTTTTTATACTTCATCTAACAATATCAGCTTCACAAAACGAGGTCTAGATGTGAATAAATCCTATTTTGTATATAAAACAAGCTTTGTCTGGTTCTCTGTGCAGGGTCTTATTTATGTTTAGCCTCAGACCTGTAGGTTTTACGCCTTCCACAACCAAGTCAGGCCTTAAGATATGACTGAGCAACATGGCTGGATAGAGATGAGCAGAAACATAAATTTCTGAACCAAACTAAAAGCACTGTGGTATAATCTTTCTGGGCAGAAGCGTGCTGCGCTGAGGTAATAGCATTAGCATAATCAGCATTAGGTCTGGGCATGAGAGGAGAAGAGCTCCATTGAGTCTAATGGAGAGTGGAGAGGGCATCAGGAGTGTGCCAAGCTTAAAGGGACAATAAGAATGATTTTCCTTTAGAAAAAATTACTTTGGAGTAGAAACACTTTTGAGAGTCTTGAATGTTTTAGACCTGTTGGCAGCGGAAACAGCTGTTTGTCACACACCTGAAACACTAGACTTTTGAGATTTGTCCTCTAATAGTCCTGTGAATTAAATGTGGTAGTACCAGAAACAGCTTAATGTGTAAAGAGTATCGTCTGTTCCTTCACAGCGTACCACAATTAATGTTTTATTTCATGTATGATTATACAGTAAATGTACTATTGAGGACAGACATAATATAAAGCATCCACCTGCGATTTGATATTCAATAAACATGTACTCCTAGCTTCTTGTGTTGGTATGAAAAATTCCATGCTCCACATCTGCGCTATACAGATCATTAGAGCAGGGTGGGTCTAGTAATGAGTTTGATTAGATGCCAACTGATTTGGGTGGGTGTGTGCCATACGCTTCGTCCACTAAGCCAGGACAATCTGTTCAGCCCCCTGGAAGCTGTCCACTAAGATACCAGTGCCACGCTGTAGAAGTGTCACGATACACATTCTAATATAAATTTTTTCTATATGGGAGTTGTGAAATGATACACGCTGTGAATCGAATACAGTTGGATTTCATTTTATACGATGTGTGGTATAGGGAAACGTTTGTATAGTTTTGTATAATACAATCTGTGATATTCCGAACAGTGATAACCATGGACATGAACACAAAAAAAGGGAAAAGGTCCCCATAACTGGAAAAAACATTGTATTATTGGTTTGTTTCGCTGAACTTGGGTGGTTGATTGTCCAAGCTGCTTGAAATGGTGAGCTGAGAGCGTTCAGCTTGAGCTGGAACACTCATCCTCGCCTTCATCTCCTGTTTCAGAACACAGTCAAGTGTAATAATAATGGGCAAAATGTATGTGTGTCATGATGCGCATATTAATATTCTTATTTCTCTACAAGGTGATACGTGCCGTGCATCCAATGCAGTCTGATTACTGCTATAAAATGCATGATAACAGGAACGGTTTCTATATTTCTGTTTAACACTATCCTTGATGCTCCTAAAAGTAACAACCATCAATGTAAAAAGGCATGTCTCCGAACTGGAAAAAAACTGGTTTGATTAGCATAATTTGGACAATTCTCAAGTTAACTTCATATTCACCAGCTTCTTGTTTGAATTTTCCTTTCCACTATAGATAGTGCAGCAAGTACTTTAACAAATGCTTTAAAGGCTTCTTAAGTGCTATTCAGACCAGAATAGTTTTTTTCTGGTAGATGAGTTGTGTTAATGTTACCACAGGATGTCGGCAATGTTCATGACCCATTCACATGCGGTAAGAAGTCCTGGTATAAATTGCAGAGATGGGAGTGGTTACTCAGTTTACACGTTGCTGTCATACCAAAAATATTCAATGCGTATGTTCAGTTGATTGGATTGTGGACTATGAACATCAAAAAATAAAATGGCAGAAAAAAGTTGGATTCTACGCAGTGATGTTGATTGCTGGCTGTAAATTTCCAAGGTAATGTCATGTTTGCAAACAGCTGGGTAGGTGGTTAGGACCAATTGGTCCTTTTTTCTGCCATTTTATTTTTTGATGTTCATAGTTCACGAAACATGTTGGCTTGATTTGGACTGCAGAGAATTCAAGTAAATTCTTCTTTGAGAGCTTCCATGCAAAAAACTTGCATTGGAATTCTATACAGGGATTGGACAGGGTTAATATACAACTAATTTTAGAGCAGGTAAAAGCTGCCAGGAATCTTCAAATTACTGACATGGCTGGTTAATACAGGAGTGAAATGTCCAGTAATGACAGTATCCCTCTTCTACATGCGATCTAATCTCAATAGTGCATATTGTGCATGTGCTACAAGAGCCGGCCTGCATCTCAGATTTGTCTCCTATTGAAACCATGTAGCACATTAAGAACACTAAAACATGACATATAAAAGACCTGCAGCTGATTTGTATGTGACAAAGATTTCTGTTTTCTAAACTGCCTTTAGCCCCCAAACATTTACTGATGGTTGTAAAAATGTAATGGTAAACATGCTCTTGTTCCAACTTTTTTGGAATATGTTGCAGGCATCAAAGTTGGAATGAGTGCATATTCTAAGACTTCAAGTGTCATGTTTTTGTACCATCACCCAATTGATGCAGGTCAAACAGAATGTACTAATCATTGCTTTCTGTTTATATCAGCATCTCACATGTTTTGCTAACTTTCATGGAATTGAGATTTGTACAATAAGATATTTAGGAAGCCTCTGCAAGGTTTTTTTGCAAAGTTAAATCCATTTTTATTGCTTGATTAAGCAGATAATCAAATGCTAAAACTGGTTATCCAATTAATAGTCAAGCTAATTGGTAGATTACTTGATTACTTATGTAATATATAGTGACAATCCTAATGGCGAGTAAGGATTTCAAATCAATGTGATATACAGCCACACTGCTATCTTGGCCTGCCAGATGTGTGTCTCTCTCTCTCTCTCTCTCTCTCTCTCTCTCTCTCTCTCTCTCTCTCTCTCTCTCTCTCTCTCTCCCTTCTCTCCCTTCCTCTCTCTCTCCCTCTATCCCTTTCCCCCTTCGGTCTGGCAATGGTGAGTGGAGTTATTAACAAATTGCTGGTGCATTAGTTACTGCCGTGATTCTTACCTTTTCTCTGCTGTCTTCTCCTCTTCTTGTGCACTGAAGCCGTCTTTGATCTTTTCCCTTACGCACTTTTGCCGCACCCCATCCTTCTTTCCAACGGTTACATAATCTGAGCCCTATTGATCTCTGTAGTGATTGCTGGAGCTGGAGTTAATCTAATCAGGGCGCGGTGTGCCGGGTCTCCAGGGGACTCCAGCAGCCACGGGTTGTGCGCAGAGTAGAGGGAGGAGTGGGGGGAAGGATGGAGGAAGGGAGAGGGAGAGCGCAGAGAACAGTGGGGCTGTAAATCCAACAGGCCGGAAAATAGCTCATCATTACAGCCGGCTGCCACACACCAGGCTGATAAAATGCAGCCGTCACGAAGCGTGGCAGCCCACCCTGTGAGAATAGCAGCGGGAGGTGTTAAACAGCGGCCCGACGGAACTTTACTGGCCCTGGATCCTGCAGCAGCAAGCCCCGAGTGGACTTAAGTTGTGCCTTTGGATCTGGAATTGAGTTGTGAATAGTCAGTCCTCATAAACAATCTAAAAAAAAATGTTGTTTTTCCTCAGCAAGAGTGGATGCCTGCCTACAAGCTGTGCCATATGCTATTGATATGGTCACTGAATCTCAACCATCTGGTCCAAATTTGTCCTTAGACCTTTAAAAAGCTGTGGCTGTTGCACAGCTTGCCTCTTCGTGATAGCTCATCCAAGGGTATTACAGAGTAATCTTTCCGTCAGAGCACGTACTCAATCATTGTTGATTTAAAACACTTGAACCAGCAGACAAGTAGATACTCAGTGCTGTGCAAAAGTTGTAGGCATCTAAACACATTATTTCAGTCCATTTGTTATGGCAATATGTGTGTGTTTGTACTTCCATAAACACAACATATTAGAATAAATGGTAACACTTGATTTAGATAGTCCACTTTCCATGCTTTGTAAATACTTAATTTGCTTTCAAATTACATTCAACTAAATGTCATCTAAATTGACTAAAATCTTTAACTCTGATCCTGGCTCTAATCCCAAGCCTAACATTAACCTCAGTCCAAAACCTAAACCCAACCCTGTCCCTGGTCTTAGTCCTAACTCTGGTCCAAATCTTAACCAAGGGTTCGTTTGTAAAGAAAGTGATTCTATGTGGAACCATAAACGCACAAAAACACATTGTATGATTAAATTGTTCCTCAGATTGATAATGTGTGGTTTATGGTTCTATATAGAACCTTTTTGAAAAGGGCTCTATGTAGTACCAAAAATGTTTTTCATCCCCATCATTCCTTGCCCTTTTTTAGCAGTGTAGTTCGTATCTTGTGCGCTAGTTTGAAGAGCCATGGTTGGTTTCAGATGTCTACTTGGTAGCCCCAGCCATCGCTTGGGTCTATTAAATTCCATCAGCAGCTTTTGATCAGCTGAACCAGGTATTGACTGATAACTATAATAAATAATGGGCTGCCATGAGAAGAGGCTTAGAAAGGGTTAAACAAAAATATTGGCACACGCAAAATTACTACTTATTGTATTAATGGTATTTTTATCTATTGTACGCTTGAAGTTTTTCTAAGCTAATTAAAGCTTGCTGACCAGAGAAATACCTTTTCATTGTACTTTCTCAGGTGCCTAAAGGTTTTGCACAGTACTGCATATGCATTCAGTTTCAGTGTGTTTTGAAGTCTTAGTTCGGTCTTGCGTTATAAAGTAAACAAGCACACTGAGCCATGAAAAGTGTCTTGATGTTATATTTTTGCCTTTTTGCCCACCCTTAGTCTGGACCACGGTTCCTGTAAAGCTGTCCGCCCCACACCCCATCCCCATGCAAAAAGTACCATACAAATAAAATGGAACGGAATTTTAAGAATATGTTTTCAGGCAGTCTGTAGTAGAGACTGCTATTGCTTAGAGATCAGAATGCCCTGTGAGCGGTTGCTCTCCAAGGTCCTGAAGTGGGGCAGAGTTGCTGTGGTGCAAATGGGTTCAGCGTTGTTCTGAATGTGTACTGCAAGCCGTCGTTTCTTTGGTTTTGATTGTGACATGGTTCTGCAAATGGTGTTGCTGGGTTTCCACCAGTGTAAACTTTGAATGACTCATGTTAGTGGTTTAAAGCCCATGACAAAATAGCACAATGTTCTCAAACAAGGATAATGTGTGTAGCTGGATTTATACTGTTCCAGAAAAGAGCCCATAAAGTGTGAGTGGGAGGGAACATTACAGTACAGTCTAAGGGCGTGTGAATGAGCGAGGGCATTACAAAATAGTGTCATTTAAAGGAAACATAATATTATAGTGTGAATAGCGAGAACATTCTAGAACAGTGGGACTGAGGATGAACTTGTGAGTAGTAAGTGGAAGAGAACATTCTGGAAAATTCTTTAAATGGGAACTACCATTTTAGAACAGTGTGAATGGGAATAAACATTCAAGAATGATGTGAATGAGAATAGAGTGAATATGATTGAACTTTTTAGAACTGTGTGAATAGGGGCGATCATTCTATAACATTTTGAATAGGTGTGAACTTTCTAGAACAGTGTGTGTATATAGGTGAACTTTCTAGAACAATTTAAATGTGTGAGAACATTGAAGAGACTTCTAACAGTTATGCAAATGTGACGCACGAACCCAAAGTTTAGATTTGTTGGAGTATGCTGGATTTGTGTACTGTGGCCTTCAGAAGTCTACATAGCGCTTGTTTATCAGTAGCACTTTTGAGTTTTATTACATGGTCCAGTGTAGAAAATACTGAATGGGAATCAGGGAATCAGTTTAAATGTTGTCAGTTTGAAAATCTGTTAAATATTGCAATGTCAATTTGAATGAACCCATCTTTGTTTTTTTTTTTGTCTACAGTGCTCTTTCTTGCCAAAGTTCTCCATCCACATAGAGACAAAATATGAGGACAACAATGGCAGCAATGACAATGTGAGTAAGTACAAGTGGTATTTGTCTGTATGTGTTTAGTTTAATTTACTTTTAGCTCAAAATTCACAAAACCTGGCAGAGGAATAATATTCAGGACAAAATGGTCCTGACTTTGGGAAAGTGTAAATGTGATATGTTTCGTTTCTTCTTGTGCATAACCATTTCTTATTTTCAGTTTTTGCCCATTTATTTTCAGTAGGGAACCCTCATAGGCCTTCAGGAGGTTTAGAAAGCCTAATGATTTTAGCCAGCTAAAAATAAATATCGGTAAAGGTTCTAAACTTTTAATAGGTTAATGCAACACAATTTCAGTTGGTTTTGATCATTTTAAACTATTTCCATTGGTCCAGTCACCAAGATGCAAGATTTTATATATCCATCCATCCATCCATCCATCCATCCATCCATCCATCCATCCATCCATCCATTATCTTCCACTTCTTCGGGGTTCGGGTCGCGGGGGCAGCATCCTAAGCAATGAGGCCCAGACCTCCCTTTCCCCAGCCACTTCCACTAGCTCTCCAAGGGCGATATATATATATATATATATATATATATATATATATATATATATATATATATATATATATATATATATATATATAAATATATATATATATAAAATACGTTGCCACAAAATTGTGAAGTTGTTGGGCCCAAACCCTGAAAAGCAGCCCCAGACCATTATCCCTCCTCAACCAAACTTCTCTGTTGACTCTGTGTGCTCCGGTAGAAGCTGATCTCTTGGCAAACCCAGATTTGTGCATAAGAATGCCAGATAGTGAAGAATGGTTCATCACTCTGGAGAACCCATTTCTGCTGCTAAAGAGTCTAGTGGAGACATGCTTTACACCACTCCAGTTGATACTTGGCTTTGCATAACATGCCTTTAGGCTTGTATGCAGCTGCTGTGCCATGGAAACCCACTTCATGAAGGTCACAGTGCACCATTTTGTGCTGATGTTGCTTCCAGGGTCAGTTTGAAAGTCTGTAGTGAGTGATACAGCAGAGAATAGACCATTTTTCACATGTGTGCTTCAAGACTTGGTGGCCCTTCTCTGAGAATTTGTGTGTGTTCTACCTCAGTGACTTTTGTGACTAAGTATGTAAGTATGCTCCTAGATGCTTCCGGTTCACAATAATAGCACTTGCAGACTGCAAGGCTATGTGCTTTATTTTATAAACAGGGTAGCAATGGGTGTGGCTGAAACACCTGAACTCAATAATTAGTATGGGTAACGACTCTATCTGCTTGTTGTATGACAAAAAGCTTTGCTAGCACTTAGCCAGAGGAAATAGAGTCTAGCTTCTATTTGAGATATTTTAGTGGCTGCTTCACTGTCTCACTGTTTCTATTTACTGAGTCCACATAGCCTGAAGAGGGAATTGGTGCTGCCCCCCTCTTAATATTATCTCCTTTACATGGCATGGGGATATGAAGTATTAGCTCATTAAAGATTAAAAGAACACAGCCTTCCTGCTTATAACGTTTTTCCTCTTGTTTTATTTTAATGCTTATACATTTTTGCTCCCTTGCTATCACTGTGGAAACTATCGCAGACAAGAGATCTAAGTGAAAGTGCAGCAAAAGCCCCAGAATTATTCATTATTCTATTCTCTGACCTGTGACTTGTCCTGGACTGAGTCTTGGCAGAACTGCTCATTCTGATAGGCTTGGCCTACTTCCAGCCTGAGAGGCGCTATCACTATGGAGGGTGTTGAGCTGTCTGCGCCATGTTTGTTACTCACTCATAGCGTTGCTGATGTCACCTCGTCTACAGTGGCTATATCAAGACATCCTTGTGTGTCATTGTTAGTTGCCAAGCGTACACTTCTAGGTCTGTGGTCCGCACAGTATTTTTACAACAGGCTTAACTTCAGCCTCTTCATCCTGTAGCAGGCCAAATGCTTTTTATGATTAATGGATATTGCCTATAGTTATTTTTATATGGAATTTAATAGCTGTTAATCTAGTAGGTCTGTTCTTACACTGTCGGATAAACAGTACAAAATAGGCCTGTGTAATAGCTAAAAATAATTAGGATGATATAATAATAATTAATAATTGGATGGTATTTCCTGTGGTTTTTGGTAAATTTGGGATTATTGATTATATCGGTTTTCTGTGCTCTATCTGTGCGTACATGCTTTTTTTATATAACTTTTTTATATAACAAAAAAAACTGATTTTAATGAAAATAATCATACAACACAGAGTAACTTTGTCCTCTCATTTTGTAAAATTTTGCTTCTTTTGACGACATTGTAGGACCACTGTTAATAAAAAATAATAATAGTAGACTTTGAGGAAAAAAGACGTAACATTTTGAGAATAAAGTCGTAATATTTTGAGAAAAAAGGCATAATATTTTAAGGATAAAGTGGGCTAACTGTGGGGGGCTGTCATAATGCATTGAGTCTTGGTTGCTGTGCTGGCGTGCTGGAGTTCCACTCACTCCTGTCTCCTTGTGGATCTTTTTGATGGTCGTTCTCACTGTCTGTGAAAGTTCATGCCCACTTGAATGGCATGGAGATGTAGCCCCCAATAGCCGTGTAGACGACCCTGCCTGCGATTCTCCTTCAACAACACAGACAGACGGATTCCTCAGAGTCCGACTGGCTCTTCGTTCTAAACACAGTTTCCTGCTCCGCCGTTTCTTGTACTATAACAGGCTGGTGCTTATGTGCAGGAGAGACAGAGAGACTGAGTGTTTCTTTAATGGTGAATCGATATGAAAGTAGAACTCCACCAACTCAACGCCCCTCATTTTAACACGAGGAGGTGCTGCCTTCACTTTGCAAAGCCGTTGGCCACAATATTGCAACCTTTCCTGGTATAAATGCCACTTGAATTTCATAATTCTACGACTTTTTCCTTAAAATATTACGACTTTTTTCCTCAAAATAGTATGGCTTTTTTTCTCAAAATATTGCGACTTTTCTCTCAAAGTCCACTATTTTTATTTGTATTGGGTTTTTTTTTTGTGATAATTTTTTTTGTTTCCTGTTAATCAAGCTGCATTCCTGTTAATGAAGCTTTATCACAACATTACAAAACTACAGGAAATCAAAAACAACCCAAACCCCATTCCTCCCTGTCCCACTGGTCCATCTATCCCTGTTTTCTGTACATACTTTATACTACGATTTAGTGCAAAGGATGACATTTCAAAAATAAAAGGTAAAAAGAGAGAGAAAAGAAGGTTAGCCTGCAAGAGCCTACAATCATAGCATTTGTTCCAGTCTTTTTGTCACATCACAGCAAATGTTTCCTTTTTTATTTTATTATAAGAAGCCCTAAATTGCCGTTCTGTAATATGCATTTATGAAAATTCTTGTCAAAAAAAAAGATAAGAAGTTTCTGTAATACGGCCTCTGCAGTTCAATCAGTAGCACAAGCGAAACAAACTAGTTTTTTTTTCTGGGACTCTTTAAGCCGTGCTAATGTACGTTGCATCTTGATGTAAGGATAGGCTTGTTATCCGTCTGTCAATGTTAGTGGGCAGGGTGCTACACCTAGTTTTTGGTTTTTGCGATGGCAATATGTGTAGATTGTTGTCACTGCTGAACCAGAAGTCCAGTGGGTACGGCTGAATCTGATCGAACTCCTCCCACGTCATGTTTTAATTCGTCTAATTTCCGATTCCACCTAGCCAAGAGCTAATAAAGTGGCTTATCAGGGTATATAACATTTTTAGGTATATTACATCATTTTTATTAGACTTATGGAAATGTGTGGCAGTAATACCAAAACCTGTTAAATGTAAAAAAAAAAAAAAAATTATAAAGATTTTTTTACTATGAAATTCCAGGATTTAGTTAATGACAGTTGGTGGGTTATGTTGACCTGTCATATGTGCATTCCAGTGTTTAAAAACGTTCAGCGTTTTCAACTAGAACTCGTCTATCCTGAGTATTCTTGAGACGTAGGCCTGTAGAATGCACTTTATACCAGAATGTGAAAAAAGCTTTTTGAGTTTTGACAAATGAATGTGAACGTTGTCATGAGAGATTATAAAAGCTGTGTTGTGGCGTTCAGGACGGAGCAACATCAACAGGAAAAAAAAAACACCTGCAGGTTTCCCATGGCTAAAAACGTGACAGGGTAGACCAATGAAATAAGTCGTAGGCAGAAAATGTAAGCAACATGTGGGCATTTTATCATCTGGGCATGCTTATTCAGTCCAGATCAGTGTTGCTCTGTTTATGTTACCAGCCTGATTAACATTTTTACTCTTTATCAAGGCTTTAATTGTTCTTGAATCAGGCTGAGCAGTATAAGCTTCTGTTGCTAATAATGGCAGCACAGCACTTGTTTTTGAAAGGCTGGGCCAGACTCTGTTTGCGGTAGACATTCTGTGTCTTTTATTTTAATGCAATGCAATGAGTACCACAACACATTTGATCAAGAATATATGGGAGTGACAAATCTGGGTTGAAATAAAAATAGGTCATTTAATGGAGGCAAACTAAAATATACAATGTAACAAACACACAAACTCCGGTGTGGCAAACAAAGTAGGTATGAAACTAGCCTTAAGGCCTATTCAGACCAGATTAGTTTTACAAGGTGAGGTCGGATAATGTAATATAAAATCTGTGAATTTAGTCTCATCCGAATGCACCATGTCAGTCCTTTTTATGGCCTGCAAGCTCCCATAGCAGTAAAAGATTCCAGAGCCTTTTACCTTTTGTAAAATGAGCCATAGAAAAAAGGCTCAGGTTATATTAATCCAGTGCAAATTGAATTGGTTAGAAATGCAATAGTATTCTGTAGAAAAGAAGCTTCTTAAGTATGGGGACACTTGAAGAATCATTTACTTGATTTCTCTGTGGCTAATATCAAGCTGATGTGGACTGTACGGCCTCAAGTTTACAACCTCAATCTCAGAACTGTAACAGATGTGGGGGCGCTAGCGAGCCAAGACGGAGTAGAGACGAGTATTTCAGAGCTCCTGCAGATTTCCTAACATTTCACTGTTAAAAACGACCAATTCATACAGAACGTGACCAACATCAGTCGTTAAAAGTTTCGAGCTTCAGAAGGATAAACAATATCTGACGCTCGTCGCTAAATGGCAGATAAACTTCGCAAATTTAAGTACGACTGCAACACATCAAAGCTAGCAGCTAGCACTAGATCGACGAGGCAGCGCACACTAGAAGAGAAAGACCCACAACGCAAAAGCTCGGGCATGAGTGAGGAGGTAAAAGCTGAGATTTTAGCCTCCATTCGAGGTGATATTTCCAAAATCATAAGAGAAGAAATACGGGGTGCGCTGTCTGAAGACCTCGATGCTCTTAAGGCCGACATTAAAGCAGCGCGAGCCGAAATTGCTAGCAACGCTACCACAACACGAGCAGAAATCACCTCTATGAAAACAGACATTGAAGACGTGAAAAGTGGACTATCAACGTGGTCTGATGAGGTATCTACATTGCAGACCACTGTAACTGAACTCCAGAGCGAGCTAGCGAAGCTACGGGACAAGTGTGAGGATATGGAGGGAAGAATGAGGCGCGGAAACATTCGCATAGCCGGCATTGACGAGCGGCCGAATTCCGCTAGCCCTAACGAGGTCTCCAAAATGATCAAAGAAGTGCTGAAGATGGATCGGGACGTAAAAGTCGACCGCTCACACCGAACATCTACATCCAAGAAACCGCGAGACAGTCCCCGCGTTATCATTGCTAAGCTGCATAACGACGGAGATGCCGCTGACATTCTGAGAAGAGCCAGGGACCATGCCCCGCTGACCTACAATGGCAAAAGGATCGCGATATTTCCAGATTACACTGCCAGCGTCACCAAAGCTCGAGCTGCTTTCACGGATGCACGGAAAGCTCTACGAGGACGGGGCGACGTGCGCTTTGGATTACTTTATCCAGCAAGATTTAAAATCACCTATAAAGAGGACAGTAAGGAATTTCGAGATCCCATAAAAGCCATGGATTACATTAAAGAGACTATTCTCCCCACTACAGACACTGAAACTTAAACTTGCACTAAAAGCTACGTTGAGGCAACTTGCACCCTAATGCTCGAACATTGTTTTGCCTTTGGTTTAAGTTGCCTTTTCAATTAATAATTGTGAGTATGAACGCTTTGTTTTTCCATAATGGTAAGTTTCAGGAAAAATGCTCAACAGTGTTGCGTTTAACTACTCCCCTTATGTACAGTTAAAGCTAGAATAGCCTTACACGTTTTGTATGAATATTTTTTGAAGATCTCATATGTCGTTAAAGTATGTACATTTACTTATATCTGCAGGAGCTTGAACTCCTATACATTCTTTCTTTATATTTTCTCCTATCACTGGTATTGCACACAGCCAATCTTTGTGGCCTGTGTTTTTTGCCGCTCTAGGGTAGTGGCTAGGGACTTAAACCCACATTCTGCATCATGTTAGTAACATGTAAAGTTAGAGAAAGTTGTGTTTTTTGCGTTCTGATCCTTCTGTTCCCCGAGGATCTAACTACACTTAAACAAGCAACAGAGCATGTGTATGTCACTCTTGCAAGGTTTGGAAGTATTGTTTGGCAACGTCGTGGCACCCGCATTTTATGTCTTTATTTTGGGCTTTGGCATTTACCTTACCCAAATGACCAGTCCTGTATGTCAGCTGGTTGTCTTTGCCTCCAACACAATTTCTTAATGTCAGATATCTTATAAAATAGCCATGAGCACATTAACCGTAATAAGTTATAATGTGAAGGGTCTCCATAGTCTAACCAAAAGGAAGAAAACATTATTGCAACTCAGCCAATCAAGGTGTCAAGTAGCGTTTCTACAGGAAACACACCTATCAGATGATGAACATAAGAATTTGAGAAAGTCTTGGGCTGACAAAGTTTATTACTCATCACATTGTTCTGGTAGGAAAAGGGGTGTGGCCATATTAATACATAGGCAAATTAATTTCACCGAAACATTGGTACATAAAGACAGGGAGGGCAGACTTATATTGGTAAATGGGACAATTGATGGAACAGCAGTATCATTTATAAATGTTTACGCTCCCAACGAAGACATACCGGGGTTTGTCAAGTCAGTATTTAACACAATTGCAGAATACAGTTCCGGTCTGCTGATTATGGGCGGAGATTTTAATTGTGTCATGTCAAACTTAGACAGACAACCCATTTCTCAAACACCCATATCTAGAATGGGTAAAATGCTTAAAAACCTATCCACAGAAGCCGGATTGGTGGATATATGGCGGTCCAAATTTCCCAAAAAGAGAAACTTCACCTTTTATTCGAACAGACATGCATCTTACTCTCGGATTGATTACTTTTTCACGGCTAAAGCTGAGTTACACAGAATCGAAGACATTACAATATTGCCCATTACAATCTCGGATCATGCACCTGTTGTGATCCAGTGGGACATAGGCCTGACTACACCATTTAGGCAATGGAGACTTAACGCCTCCCTTCTTAATGATAAGGATTTCATTGCTCTCATCAAAACAGAGTTTAAGAATTATTTAGATACAAATAGAACACCTGAAACATCCCCTATTATGTTGTGGGATTGTGCAAAGGCTTATTTAAGAGGCAGTATCATCTCTTATGCAACAGCAAGAAAAGGGCAAAAGGCAGCCAAACAGCAAGAATTAGAGGAAAGAATAAGAGTTCTGGAATATAAGCATAAACAGGGTAGATCACCCAATATTTTGAATGATCTAAATACAACCCGCAGAGAACTCCAGGCCTTATTATCAGAAAAGATTGAGGGAAACCTACGTTTTGTCAAACAACAGTATTATGAAAATGGAAATAGGGCAAGTAGACTATTAGCCTTTAGACTTAAAAAACAGCAATCCTCAAACGTAGTTCAGAAGTTAAATCTAGGAGATAAATCTATTGTAAAACCGAGAGAAATAGCTGAAACGTTTGCAGAGTTTTATAAAATCTTGTACCAAGATACTGATACCTGTTCTGATGAGGCCAGTATAGCAAATTACTTACGAAATATAAATGTTTCTGAGTTACCGGATACAGTAGCTAAAGAATTGGATAGGCCAATTGAGGAAGGAGAAATAAAACAAGTCATTTCATCCCTCAAGAATAATAAGTGTCCTGGACCAGATGGTTTCATAAATGAATTCTATAAATGTTTTGGAGATATCCTCACTCCGCCTTTGTTGGATGCATATCGCTATGCTCTAGAAACCAAAACAATGGCACCATCGTGGTCTGATGCAACAATAGTAGTGTTGCATAAAGAAGGCAAGGACCCTACTAATTGTGGTTCATATAGACCATTGTCTATGCTCAATGGAGACGTACGTATTCTAACAACTATACTCGCTAGACGATTAAATTACATAATAACCCAAATTATACATCCAGATCAAACCGGATTTATTACTGGGAGGCACTATGGAAATAACCTACGTCGTCTATTGAACATTATATCTCACCAAAAAGAGAAGAAGTCTAACACAACTATAATCTCTTTAGATGCCCAAAAGGCATTTGATCGCGTGTCATGGAAATACCTAATTCAGACATTAAAGAGGTTTAAATTTGGGCCCAATTTTGTAGATTGGATACACACACTCTATTCATCCCCGCAGGCAGCTGTCAAAGTCAATGGTTTTAGATCAGCAAGGTTTAACCTAGAGCGCGGCTGTAGGCAAGGATGCCCTCTGTCACCCCTTTTATTTGCAATAAGTATCGAACCGCTGGCCCAACTTATTAGGGATGATGACGGCATTAGAGGAATTTTGATTGGCACAGAAGAACATAAAATCTCACTATACGCAGATGATGTTCTATTATATTTGACAGAGCCTGCATCATCAATACCACACTTAAAGGGAGTGATTTCCATATATGGACATTTTTCTGGCTATAAAATAAATGTTGATAAGACAGAGGCAATGGATGTCAATGGCAATGTCCCACTGATGGTAAAGCAACAAAGTGGTTTTAAGTGGTCTAAAGAGGGCATCAAATACCTAGGTATTAATATCCCTTTTTCATTACATGATCTGTTTCACGCTAATTACAGTAAAATATTGGACATAATCAAAAAGGATCTAGAGCGATGGGCAGCGTTACCTCTCTCCCTTTTTGGCCGTATAGAAACTATTCGTATGAATGTTCTTCCAAGATTGCTATATCTATTCCAAATGTTACCAATAGTAATTCCTAAATCCACATTTGTTGAATTGGATAAAATAATCTCAAAATTTATATGGCAAAATAAGCGCCCCCGGATAAAATACAAAACAATCCAAAGAAGTAAGGCAGAAGGGGGACTCAATCTTCCTGTTCTAAAATACTATTTTTGGGCAGCTCAATTAAAGCCATTAATCTCATGGATCCAAAACGACACTCATACACGATGGCTGAGCATTGAACAAACAATGAGCCCTGAGCCGTTAAAGGTCTTGCCATTTCTAGATATTTCAATAAAGGGTCTGTCATTGTGGACTAGAACCACACTCAACATTTGGAATAAAGTTAGAGCTGCATTTAAGTTGCCTAAAGCACTTTCAATTTTAACTAGCATTGGACATATTAAATCCTTCACTCCTAACAGCTTAGATAAAGGCTTTGCAAAATGGGCTGATCAGGGGCTCATGTCTATTCATCAGTTAATTGATACAAACAACCTTATGTCCTTTGAACAACTATGTAGACATTTTCAACTTCAAAAAAATGATTTCTTTAGATATTTACAGTTGCGCTCTTTTCTGACTACACACAAAGAATGGGAAAGAGTGCTGAACCCCACACCAATAGAAAATCTCTTAACCCAATTTCAAAAAGGTGAAAGGGATAAGAATTTGATAACAAAATTTTACAAGGTATTTTTATCAATGAGTCGACATGAACCTGTTCAAACAAAACAAAGATGGGAGGCAGAGACGGCCAAAACCATTACTGATGAAATGTGGGGGGGGGCATGGACAGAGGTACATCAAACTACAAATTCAAATATGTGGCGGGAATTTAAGTGGAAAATTATCAGCAGATATTTCAGGACACCGGATGTTGTCGCTAAGATGGACCCTAGAGTACCGAGCTTATGTTGGAGAAACTGTGGCACAGCAATACCTAACCACACACACATCTTCTGGTCATGCCCTAAATTACAAATCTTTTGGGACAAGGTGTATAGGACTATAAATCAGATCCTCCAGGAAGTCATACCAAAGGATCCCACCGTCGCATTACTCGGTATCTTTCCAGCAGGTATACAGGGTAGAGCTAAATTATATCTCTTAAATATCTTTTTTGTAGCAGCCTTGAAATGCATTACTATTAAGTGGATGCAATTAGAGCCACCCACCTACAATGCTTGGGTCCAAAAAGTTGGCGAACTGTACCAAATGGAAAAAATAACATACTTACTAAGACTCCAAAAGCATATTTTCAGTTTACGGTGGGACTGTGCTAGAGCACTACTCAGGTAATGCCCCAGTTAGTAAACGTGTTGCTGGAATGTTGGGTACCGCGACCTTGCCACTTCAAGTAGCTATTTTATTTAATCATTCATTTATTTTTCCTACTCTTGATTTATGTGATGCTGAAACCAAATGGAACCTGTTGTAAAACAATATTTTGAGATGTTTATTTTATTTTACTGAATGTCAGCACAATGCTCTCTAATTACCATCTGAAGTACAGTTGTATGACCTGCTCTGTTGTTAAAAATTCAATAAAAATTTTAGTTCTAAAAAAAAGAACTGTAACAGATGTTAAAATACTCAGAAAAGTGTTAGCTTTTATGCAGTGATGTTGGCTATGAATTCTCAAGTGAATGATGATACTAATGACAAAGAAGGAGGGTTTGGGTAAACTAAATGAATTGTTTTAACCTATTTTCTGCTCATGTCTCAAGTAAAGGCAGTGTGTAAATCGAGTAGCCGCTCCTATCTCAGTTATTTATACTGAGATTTTTTTAACCCTTCGCAACTGGACATAAACATTGCAGACGTCCTGTTGTAAAATTACATTACCTCAACTCCCCTTGTAAAATGCCCATCATCTTAGGGCTTCAGACTAACCTTCAAATCTACATGTGCAGTTGTGGTCTTCAAAACTAAACCTGCTGCATTTTAGCGAAATTTTAAAGAAGTGATTTGCTTCATAGTAATGAAAATAGTTAGTCCACTCTCTACGCAGCTGTGCTCTCAGACACCAGAGCTTTAATGGAGTTAGTTTTGTGTACATTGGTATAGTGTTGTAGATGTAGTACATCACCTGTCCGGCACTGTATGTTTTCTCCAGAAATGTGGTTGTGGAGTGATGTACCAACAAGACAGTTGTCATTTTATGATGAAAAGAATGACCATGGGCTATTTGCTATTTGCGATGTAAACATACTTATAGTCACTGAAGCAGTCTGGTCACTGTTGAAGAAACCTCCTCACTTAAAGTGGCTGCAGTTGTTATCCCTCTTCTTCCCGTCTCCGTTTCAGAACTTTTTTGTTATTCTTGTGAAGAAGTAAGCCCACACAGAAATCAGAAATAAAGCGATATATGAGTTTCAAATATGACATGTTAAATATAAAATCACATATCAGTTTCAACTTAGCATATGTGGATTTCCCATATATCCAAGTTATCTTGGTCACATAGGGCCATATATGTGACATGCGTGCCAATTTATTAAAAGTGAGCCATTTTTAAATATGGGACAGATGTACACATACATACATATATTTGTAACATATGTTTTACAATTTATAATAGAAAACATTATTATATAAAATACATTTATTTAAGCAATAGAACAGGAGAGGGGAGTGTGTTATCTCGAAGTAACGTCACGGCTGTGATGTTATTTGCGATAACACACTCCCTCTTGTGTTCTGCTGCTTTTACACAACAAATAAATAAAGTAAGAAATAAATAAATTGTGCTGTGAATGTGGTATTTAGTGTGTGTTAATGTCAGCAGTTCCTCCAGCCAGATTATAGTTCCTTAACAAGTGGCTTGGTGCTATGTCAGATTTTACAACAGTTAGTTCCGGCCTGACCATTCACAAGCTGAATGGTATCACTTCGCTAAGACACCGCTGCTAAGCAACAAGTTTGATGAGTTTCTACTTCTTACTTTGCACACAAACAGAAAATGGATACTTTTAAGATCACATTTGACTGGCAGCCGATTTGGTCAGACTCTGAAGATGAGACTGCACTAAATTCCCAAATGTTTGTCACCACTGAGCAGCTTTTCAGTCAGCAGTTGTGACAGAAGAACAGCTAAACAAACTGAAATCAGCACGAAATCAACCAAATACCATTTGCCAAATGTGTAGTCTGATCCTCAGAGTCTGACCAAATCAGACTGAGCCATAAAACTGCCATAATAAAAAAACAAGAAAGCTGCTCAGTGGTGATGATAGTTTCGTAGTTTAGTGTAAAGAGCTGGAGAACGAACTGCAGGCCGTGCAGCGATTGAGTGAACAAGCCGCTTGTTAAGGAACTATATTTTGGAGGAAGGAGCTGCTGACATTAAAACATTAAACGCCACATTCACGGCTCAATTCATTCATTTCTTACTTTATTTGTTTAACTGTTGTATAAAAGCAATAGAACACTTGAGGTCGTGTGTTATCGCTATAACATCACTCGCCTTCAAATGTGATCTTAAAAGTATCCATTTTTCATCATTCTCATCCTGATGTCCTGCCTCTTGAATATCATACCTCAAGTGCCTGAGACTTTGAGTGAGAACTGAGGCCGAAGGCAATGAGCTTTGATACTTGAACGGGAAAGATGATGCCTGAGGATTGAATCTGTAAACAATGATACTTGAATGATGAAAGCTGAGGGCTTATTAGTTGTTGTGGTGCCTAAGGCATGATATCTGAGGGCTGATTGATAAGACTTTAGAGAATTGAGGCAGTGAGGTCTGATTCTCGAGTACCTGAGGAATGATGGCGTGAAATGTAATACCTGATTAAATGATGCCTGTGGGTTGAGTCTGTGAATAATGATGGAGATGATGTTGACACAGGATGATTTTCTTATCCACTGGGGCTTGTCTGGTGTTTGTACATTTCTTTTTTCAGCATAGAACACAGTGTGATTTTTTTTTTTTTTTTTCTTTCAGTTTTTTAGGTACTCAATCAGCCAGCCGTATTCATAACTTGACTGCATTTAGTTTTTGTTCAGGATTCCTCTGAGGAACATTTTTTGTGTATTGTCAGTCTGTAAATGAATGTGCTTGACTACATAGCCTGTGATACTGCTTGACACAGCTTCTTTTCCTGCTGTGAACATTTCTGATACAGTTACACACACAGTGTTCTCTTTATTGGAAATACCTATGTACCTGCACTCACTGGGCATTTTCTGAGATTAAGGTACCTTATAATTCCTCTATAGAGTCAGGATACGTGATTAGAATAGGCAGATTTTTTATTTTTTACAAGGTAAATAATGTAAGTCAGGTAAGTGGACTTTTGGCGCTGTGTTCCAATACCGTGGCTATACTTATACCAAAAAGGTTGTAGCATAACTAAGCAAGACTTTTTGTACTCAATCGCGAGTCACCTCTTACTGTCAGTGTGGCACTGTTGTTTATTCATGCTATGTTAATATCATGTAAATCGGCAACTGATACTTCAAGAATTCAAAAAGCCAGTTTGGCCTGTTTAAGTGCAAATAATGTTATTTTCATTGTAACAATTATTAAGAGAAAGTACTGGAAATGTCTTGTGTATTTCATGTGTTGATTTACCCTTTTTCATGTGTCCATTAGCACCCCCTGAAAAATGTTCCTTGGCTTATGTTAAAACAAGGCTAATAAAAATAAGCCTTTTGGCCGTAAAAATGATTGGTACCACTATGTATTGTTACAATTTCAGACGGTGACCTTTGTGGTGATGCAATTTGTCCTGACACTTAGTCAGCCGCCCTCTATTCATCATTGGTCAGTTACTGACCACAGTACTCTTGCTGACCAGATATTAGTGCCACTGGTTGAAAGTGGTCCACCACCCAAAAATATTCAGCCAAGAGCAGTTCTGTAACAACAGACAGACAACAGTCTCTTACTGTACACCAGCAAAATCTACAAGGTAGGTGTTTCTAATAAAGTGGCTGGTGGTTGTAGAAAGAGCATAAATGCAACACTGTCAAATGTGTCTCATATATTTCTGAATAATATGCACAATGATATCAGAAACATATCTGTATATATTGTTAGATATAAATGTGAAGAGTTTCTCTGTAATGCTAATCCAGGTACACCTAGCCTGGCTTTTTAATATTTTAATATAATAATATGTATCAGCTTTGTCAGATATGGGCTTAAAAGATTTCAGAAATTAGAAATTGAACCAAAGTTCCCGTATTGCTGCTTTCCTAGTTCACCAGGTGCGGCAGAGATGAGAGCAGAGTCTGTGTGTGTTGTAAAGTCAGCAGGCAGCAGATGTTTGAAATGCTGAAAGCCTCCTTCATTACGGCTGTGACTGCACCTGCAGGGCTACACACAACCCTCTCCGTCTAACAGAGGAGCAAGAGTTTACATTGACTTTTCTGTATTTAACATTTTGAAGGCCAAGTTTATCTTCCAGTTGATTGACAAGGCTGCTTTAAAGATCAGATTGTTGTTCTGGACTAGGGTTCCCTGAACAATATGAACATTTTGTCACCAATACAGATACCAGTTTCACAGACCTAAAAATTCTGCTAATTGATAACATTGGTAAATACAATTGTTAATGGTCAGAAATTACTTAAATGTACTTTACTGACTGATATGCTTGTTAGTTGCCCACTGTAAATTGTCGGTCCTTGACTGTTAAATATCATGGAAAAACTTCTTTTAAATGTCTGAAGCAGGATTGAACATGGTTAAACTTTCAAAACGTACCATTTACCACCCAGTCCATACAGTCTGTACACAGAAACTGTGCTGTGAAAACAATTTTGAAACCATTGTTTCTGTGATATGAGAAACAACTGTTTTGCACATTTCTATCTATTCAGCCTACAGCAGTTTAGCTCTGCCTGTTCACATTTCTAATTCAGCTCTTAATGCTTTTTGAGGTACAATACAGGGCAGCTATTCAGAACAGAGCTCATTTATCTCATATCAGTCTTAAAAGCACAGCAACAAAAGCAGCCTGTTTGATTCTAAGGGGTAAAACAAGGGCTGGAAATTGCTTGTGTAAAATTGAATCATTTTGAATCATAAAACCACGCTAAAGTTATATGACCTCAAGGGAAAAGCACAATAAAATGTAGGAAATGGATATAATAAATATAAGATATTATATAGCAGAGCTTCTCCTAGCTTTTTGTGTGTGTGTGTGTGTGTGTGTTCTGTTGGTTCGCTCTTATTTTTCTTCAGTTTTAGTTTTATTTTAATATTTAGTGTTCAAGTTTACTAGTTTAGTCCGCATTTCTGCGATAATACTAGTAGCTGGCGATTGCCAAGAAGTCTAGAAGGTACAAGGGCTACAAAGTATTAAGTTTTCCCTTATCTCAATTTGTCTTATGTCAGATGTTCACTTAAACAATAAGCCATTAGGTAAACATTCGCTAAAATAAACCAATTGTTCAATAAATAATTGAATTTATCATTAATAATATTCAAAGTACTTCTGCCAGCTTTAAGCTATAGATAAGTCAAAGATGAGCCTATTCCATGAACACCACAAAGATTTTTAATAACTTCCAGCATTATAGAACTCATGTAGTCATATGGTCTACAGCTTTGAATATGGCTCAATCACATTTAAGAATCTGCTGAATAATACAGTTTAAAACATGTGACTTCCAGATAACATTGATGCTTTTATTAATAGTGATAAAGCTATGATACTTTATCATTGGCTGATTTCATAGGCCAACTGACATACAGATTGGATTCTATTCTCTACCACACTGTAGGCATCTATGTGGCATCATATTCCCCTCCCCTCTCTGGAGTCTTATCAGATGTAACATTATCACATCTACGTGCTGTCTTCGCGGCTGCCTGTCCTGCTTTGAACTGTTATGCTAAGCTAGGCTTTCAGCGTTGACACTGAAGGCCATTACTGCTTGTAGTGTAAGCGCGTGAGAACAGTATGTTCTGCTGCAGAAGAGCTGCTCTTTCTTAATGCAGGATTATTTCTCACTCTCTCTGTCTGTGTGTTCTCTGCCTTCTCATAACATACCAGAGCACGAGAGATTAGAGTGAAGGTTAATTAGCAGGATAGAGGTGGATTATTATCATTTGTGTTGATCTTTCTGGCTGCTCTCATCATTTTTTTCTCCGTTTTCAGGTGTTTATCCATATTCTTCACCAGCATATAATGTATATGTCTGCATTTGGTTCTTCTTATATGCTGTTTTTTCACTAGTTTTTCTGCCTCCTTGTCATTTTAATTCCTGCCTATATATCCTTGGCCTCTTTCCTCATTACAGAGTGACCCTGCCCTGGTCCACGTGTCTTTTCTTCTTCCTCTTCCTTTCCATTTTCTCCCAATCTATTCCCTTTTGAAGCCGCTGGTATATTTACTGCTTCTGTATTAAAGTGGTTTTGCGGTGTAAATGTAGAGGCCCCTTGATGATCTGTATTGATAAGGTCTCGGGTGCCTTACAACGCCTCTTGTTGACAGGCAGAGAGCAGAGTTCTCACTGGATGCTTTGATGCAGAGGCGCGCTCTTAAACCATTAAAGCCTTTGTGAGGCTCCAAACACTCTGGAGGCACAACATGAGCAAGAGCAGGAGTGAGAAATCTTCAGCTTATGCAATAGAAAACATCTACCTACTTACATACTCAGGTCCTTAGCCAGAAACCCAGAGCTCCTCCTAGTGGCCAGAAAAGGAACAACACCAACAAACAGTCCACTAGGACTTTACTAGGTGACTTCGCTTTTTATTTCGGACTCGGAAACCTGGAGTGCCGGCTGATGCTGATCCAAAATTTTATTTTCTTTAAATACCGCTAAGTGTTAAAATATGGTCATTCCTGACTGCCGAGACGTCTTGTTTAAGCCCTAGTCAACCACTGCAATTCCCTCCTTTCAAGTCTTCCATCATACGCCATTTCCCCTGTACAGAGAATTCTGCTGTGGTTTGTCTGCTCCATAACCTCCTGAGGTTCACCCATGTGACTCAACAGGTTTACTGATAAAGTGAAAACCAGATACAAAGTTCTGTTTCTTGCATTCCAGGTTTCAAAGGACATAACTCCTAATTACCTGTATACCTTGATTTAGAAATACAGACTTCCCAAATTGTCCTTTCTTAAAATATAAACACCAACGGGGAACTCTCAGACTCTTCTAGGCCTTATACATATGTGTAATTTTTAGTTCATTTTTATGTAATATAAACATCATGCAGGTATTCTGAGTCCTATTTCATGTATAAATTTTAGTTGGAAACAAAGGGGTTAAAGTGTTGAGATGATGGAAAATTACACAATCAAGATTTGTTTCTCTGTGGTATTTAGGCAGATACAGCCAAAGCTGTAAGAACAAAAAGTGTTCATGCAAACTGCCATTAGCTTAGCGCCAACATAGACCTAGAGCCCCATAGTAGAAATTAACATTATTATAGAGTTGTTTTTTAATCCTTGTTTTCGACGGGCTATTGACATATTATTGTCCCATCTGGAAGCTCAGCTCTAATACTCTCAGTTCGCCACTGTTAAACACAGCCATAAGGCCAGGCCTCACTGCTTAAGTGTCCTCAGTAGAACAAACTTCACCCTGAACTCCATACTGTACAGTCACTCGCTTTCACAAACTCCACTGTAACTTCCTTTCACAAACTCCACTGTAACTTTCTTTCTCAAACTCCACTGTAACTTTCTTTCACAAACTCCACTGTAACTTCCTTTCACAAACTCCACTGTAACTTTCTTTCTCAAACTCCTCTGTAACTTCATTTCACAAACTCCACTGTAACTTCATTTTACAAACTCCACTGTAACTTCCTTTCACAAACTCCACTGTAACTTCCTTTCTCAAACTCCACTGTAACTTTCTTTCTCAAACTCCACTGTAACTTCCTTTCACAAACTCCACTGTAACTTCCTTTCACAAACTCCACTGTAACCTTCTTTCTCAAACTCCTCTGTAACTTCCTTTCACAAACTCTACTGTAACTTCCTTTCACAAACTCCACTGTAACTTTCTTTCTCAAACTCCTCTGTAACTTCATTTCACAAACTCCACTGTAACTTCATTTCACAAACTCCACTGTAACTTTCTTTCTCAAACTCCACTGTAACTTTCTTTCTCAAACTCCACTGTAACTTCCTTTCACAAACTCCACTGTAACTTCCTTTCACAAACTCCACTGTAACCTTCTTTCTCAAACTCCTCTGTAACTTCCTTTCACAAACTCTACTGTAACTTCCTTTCACAAACTCCACTGTAACTTCCTTTCACAAACTCCACTGTAACTTCCTTTCACAAACTCCACTGTAACTTTCTCATTTTGAAAATGTCCTGCCCTTACTGATCACGCAACAGTGGTCTGTGTGTCTGTGGTCTGGTTATTGGACAGGCCAGTCAAATGGTCATTTCCTCTTAAAGTAGGCAGTTCTTGGCCGCATAGGGGATGAAGTGTACCAGACTCTCTGAAGACAGCAGAAGACAGACTTGCAAGACTAGGCTACATGTGGCACCTGTTGTTCACGAGACCCACTCTACTTTGATATATGTTGCACTACAAGTAGTTGTGTAATATTTGAGTCCAGGTTTGATCAGATCAGATTCATTCTTTTCTCCTCTGACATCTGATCCAGCATTTTTTACTAGTATCAGCCTGACTCTAATACTGGATTCACATGATCTCTCATTTTTATCCGAAATGATTTCAGAGCTTAGACAAATGCATTGGACTGAATCATACACCTATGCCTGCCCACAGATGCCCAACAGTGTATCAAATAAGGATGCTAATATTAAGGCAGTAGACTACGCTCCTCCAATGCTGCTCTACTGAAGGACTGATCTTTGTCGTTTGTTATATCTTTTTGCTCCAGATCTTTGACGGTGAACCCAGAGACGAGGACACTGAGGTGTGTTTCGTCGACATCGCATATGATGAGATCCCAGAGCGCTACTACAAAGAGTCAGAGGTACGAGAGCAGACAAAGACGCCTGTATGCAGCCTGTCAAAATAAGGGTTTTGATGTGGGATCAGTTTCCTGCTGAATAGATTGTTAGGATCAGCTCCATGTTTCTCCATATGTCCTAGAATGGACAACACTTTGGGTTAATCCTGTGTTAATGTGTTTTCTGTTGTGTGAAAATAAATTGAAGTTGACTCCTCTTGGCAGACTGGTTATCTGTGTAAATGGGCAAAATTGGTCACAGTTCAAGATGGTTGGTACTTAGGGTTAGCTGATGTAGTAAAAAACCTCATGACATGGTTTGAAAAATGAAAAATTGTAAGAAACAAAAAATAATTGCTAAGACAAAGATAACATTTCACATACTGCACTGCAATAATGCCAGTTAAAGAGACCTTATTAAGCTTATTAAGTAATGAGGAAAGAGGCCAAGGATATATAGGCAGGAATTAAGATGACAAGGAGGTAGAAAAACTAGTGAAAAAACAGCAAAGAAGAAGAACCAAATGAAGACATATACATTATATACTAGTGAAGAATATGGATAAACACCTGAAAAGGGAGAGAAAAGAGCAGCCAGGATTGGACTGCTGGAAGGTCACCGGTTCAATCCCCAGAGCCAACAGCCTGTAACTGAGGTGTCCTTGAGCAAGACACCTAACCCCCAACTGCTCCCCGGGTGCTGTGGATAGGGCTGCCCACCGCTCTGGGCAAGTATGCTCACTGCCCCCTAGTGTGTGTGTGTGCTCAGTAATGTGTTTGTGGTGTTTCACTTGATGGATGGGTTAAATGCGGAGGTTAAATTTCCCCATTGTGGGACTAATAAGGGGCACTTAATTAATTAATCAATTAATTATAGTGCTTTACTTGTTAGTTACATTAGCCTCATAGCTCCGGTGCAAAACTAAACATGATGTCAGGGTTAAGAGGATAATTGTGTGAGCAACTGTGTAACTTCTAGCCAAATTATGTGGCCCTGTTGGTGACATCCCTTTTTAATCAAAATAAAGCGTGTCCTAAGGCATGGGCACAGGATTCTAATCCATCCTTTTCCCTATTCATTCCTTAGTCTGCTTGGCTTCCTGTGTATGAAGGAGTCTAAAGGAGTTTGAGAGTGAATCGCTAAAAGAGCTCTGACTTTTATGACACTGAATACTCTATTTGCTAACTTGTTTAAACAGAAAACAGATGCTTTCAGGTTTTTTTTTGTCTGTTCTGAATATGTTAATGTTCAAGTAGCTGTTGCAGCCTACATCATGCCTGACTCGTGTCTTAGTAGAACGAAAGGTTTATAAAGGAGCATATCTCAAGTCTTCTGTAATTGCTTTCATCCTTTGGATCCCAAGTGAGTCTGAGCTCTGTGCAAAATTAGGTGACATCAAGCGAAGAGAAAATGAATTGAGTTAGGTAAATGGTGATAACAGCAGGCTAAGAAAAGTGAATAAACAGAAGCACAGGCAGCCATTTGAACAGGTGTAAGTGTTAGCTGGCTGGTTAACGCAGCTTTGAGAAACTAAGCGTTTTTGGTCATGGCTCAGGAGACCAATAAAATGAAAAACTACCAATCTTGAATCTTGAATGAGTCAGGGCTTGTTATCCTTTTCAACTGTCCAGTCAAACTTGTCCTTGGACAGGAACACATGATTTTATCAGCATTTTGATAGGCTGTTCCCTGAAACTTGTGTCATGGATGGATGCAACTATTGAGTTGTATGTGAGTTGCAGGACACGTTACATTATGCTCAAGTGCAATTTACGTTCATGTAGGTTTCGATGTGTAAAGTCACACTAAGTAGTGGCAGCAACATAACTAACTTGTTCCCACATCTTAAATTGTGGCCAGACCACACTTTACGGTTCATTTCCCACACCTTGGTAAGTTGCAGACATGCATTATTTTTTATTAAAAGGGGATGAACCAGTGGTGCTCTGTCCCAAACAATCACTTCAAGTTAGGACAAAATACAAGTGGTCACCAAACCATATGAACTGAATCAACATACCAGCGAGTACATTCACCCTTGAAGGCTCAGTGTAATGACTTGCAAAACCATTATTAACACAGACATTTGATGTAAGTTGCAGAGAAAAGTACAGATCCATCTTTGGAGCTACATGGTTGTTTCTGTCAGAAGCAGAAAAGAGAGACACGAGTATGTTTGTCTTGCTATTGAATTACTTTCTCTATAATGGGTTGCTGGTTCTGATCTAAGAGAACATGTGTCCCTGTCATTCCAGACACTGGTGGGTGGAAGGTGTTGATGCTGCTCATGCTGTGACATAAGTGCACACACACCTACACGCACAACCACAACAGTGCTATCACCCGGCTTTTACAGGCAGCTTCTTCACAACTTCACTGGCTGCTCAGTTGGCCACTAGCCATTCGCCAACACCTGTCTATCATAGTACCGCTGTACTGATGCTCTCTCTCTCTCTCTCTCTCTCTCTCTCTCTCTCTCTCTCTCTCTCTCTCTCTCTTTCTCTGTCTTTCTCTCTGAAGGTAAGAATGAAGGCCTGGAATGTGGCCAAGTGTTATTTTGCTTTAGCAGCAGTCTGTTCTACCTGAGGCTGAGTGGTCAGTGGAGGAACAATTAGCAGTGATCTATTATTAGACTCTGTGGGAAAAGGATAACCACTCTTCTGTAATCTCCTGCTAAAGTGATCACTCAACTTGTGCCATAATCCCTTGGCATATTTTGTTGTGTCTTACCGACATACACATTTAACATCAGAGTGAACATCTTCTCTTGCGTAACCCTTAGAGCTTGAGTTATTACTTTTGTTTTGCTATACTATTCAAATGTAATTGTAAAATGAATAACATAGTTTTGAACAATTTACAGTAATGTGCAAAAGTCAGACACCATGATTCCTTTATTAATTTCCCATCAACAAGGCTATTAAGTACAAGTTACTTATTTTTCAGAAGATATTTTTATTTAATTATAAGATGTTCCTTTTACATAAAAAGGGGAAGGTGAAAAGAAAAACTCAAAAAATCTAAAACTTCAAAAAATGCTGAAACTATTCAGAGAAAATGAGACTCCTAAGACCTGGTAGAGCACTAAAACTGTCACTTTCAGAAGAGCAGTACTTTCATCTTTGAGAGAGAGAGGAGAAAATCAAGCTCCACTGTTGATTCAGATGTGGAAAATCCATTTTTTTCTGTCCATCGCATCACTGTGAGAAGACATCCCAACACTATTAGTCAGATCTACTTGGCCCACTCCCCAAACAACTGCAGTCCCCTTGACTCACACTGTAAGTGCTTTGAGCACACCACTGATTGAATGGGACAAAACGTTTTGCAGTATTTATGAGCCCTAAAATCTAAATTCTCTGACTAAAGCAGATCTGGAGAAACTTGGCTGCAACATTTATGTCTAGCAAGATTGATTACTGTAATAGTCTCCTAACTGCACTACCAAAAAATACCATCAAACAGCTTCAGCTGATTCAGAATACAGCTGCCAGAGTCATACTAGAAGTAAAAGAAGGGAACATCACAGCCCATTCTTAAATCCTTACATTACCAGTCTGTTACACCTAGACTTTAAGGTACTATTACTGGTCTGTAAGTCACTTAATGGTATAGGGTCAGGATATTTATTTCATATGCTGCAGCAATATGAGTCGAGCAGAACACTCAGATCATTAGAACCTAGTCAGTTGGTCCTGCCGAAGGTAAAGACTAAACATGGAGGAGCAACATTTGGCTACTATGCTGCTCTTAAATGGAACCAGTTGACAGAGAGCATTAGAAGAGCCCCGACAATGGACACTTTTAAATCCAGGCTCACAACGTTCCTATTTGAGCAGCTTTCAGCTCAGTTTAAACACTGTTGGCATTACTAGACCCTTTTCCTCTGTAATGGCACTTTTAAAAAAATTTGATTTTATTTAACTATTAATCATTTCTATTCTCATTTATTATGATTTTTTTAAGAACTCTGTATTTTCTGACTTTTTTCATTTGTAAAGCAATTTGTAAGACAGCAGTGTTTGAAAAGTGCTATATAAATAAACTTGCTTTGCCTTGAAAAGATCTGTAGATGTCAAGATGCTGTTAGATGCTGTTTTCCTATCCTCAAAATAAGACTGCATGCATAATAATATGAATAATATTAATATTAATAGTCATTTTCATCAAATTCTTTTTTCTACTTACAAATGCATAAATATTTAGACTCTGCACTTTAAACATAATCTCTCTGTTTGTTTCAGTAAATTATGAGAAATAATTCATATAAAGTTACACTATACACTTTCTTTAGTGAAGAAAATTGTTTTGTATAGAACCTTTGCATGATTAAAGGGTTCTTTGCTTCATAAAAGGTTCTTCAGATTAATGGAGTTTGTGCTATCGATGGTTCTATATGGCACCAAAAAGGGTTCTTCTATTGTAATAAGCCTGGTGCTATAAAGAACTCTTTTCAGCACAGTCTCCATCAATCTGAAGAATCTTTTATGATAACTGTGACTTCTAAGAGTTAAACTCCTTTCTTGCTCCATTTTTATTTTAAATATGTAGGATTAAAAAAGTGCATTTCTACTGGATGTAATAATTTATTGGCCTGTCCCAAAGAACCTTCAAAAAGCACATCTTCATAGGAGGGGATATGAATTATCGATATCTCACATAAACAGCATAATGGCAAGTTGAACAGTGTTGGAACCCAACTCCGTTTCCCTCCACAAGCCCTTAACCCCTTCTTTAAACGTACTCACATTGTATCAGTCTATTACTCTTCAAATTGTCGAATAGATTCATTAAACTTGGTCTTTGCATTGATGGATTTCATTAAAAAAAAACCCTGCAAAATAATTAGAAATGAATTAATATTTAGGTTGAGTAGCGTACATTGCTGCCCTGGTACATGAGCATAGAAGTGAAAGCATTAGTGAAAAAGTGGCAAACGGAGTGAGCTAGAGCGGCTCGGGTTTCAGTCAGTCTGCCTGGCTTCCTGTTTATGAAAGTATAAATGAGTTTGAGAGTGAATGACTGAAAGAGCTCTGTCATTTATATCATTGAGTACTCTAATTGCTAACTTGTTTAAACAGAAAACACTGATGCTTTCAGTCACTTTGTGTTTACTTACATACAGAATCTGCTCACATGATACATGTAATTTTCTCAAACACCCCACAGAAACGATACTGCGTGAAGTACAGGGATTCAGTCAGCTATCAGTCATTTTTCATCACTATAAGTAACCACCAAATAACACATTTACAGTTTTGATTTTATGGTTATTATCAGAGTGCTTCTGCGGTGTGAGCACAGTGGAGTGAGGCTGTGCATGATATGGATGAAATTCATATTGGGATTATACTGTTTCATGTTGCAGTTGCCATGTAATTGATTTTTGAGAGGCTTGTGCTTTTTCTGAAGTGCACATTGCATAAGTGATGTATTTCTGAATTTATCAAAGTGCTCAAGCATTCTTTAAGACTGCATATGTGTAGACATGTATCATATATTTGTGAGAGTGTTGCTGACATGCTTGTCATGTTAACGTTCTTCCTGATATTTCAGAAACATGTCACCAGTGCATTGAACTATGGGATAAATAATGCTTTGTTCAGTGTTTATTTATTGTGGTCTTGTGCAAAGATTTGGGTCAGTATTTGAAATGCTCATAAAAACAGAACGCAGTGTTTAGTAAATTGTATTTGTCCTGTATATTGATAACAGTACAAAAACGTGACATTTGATGTTTTACCTTATGAACTTTATTTGTTTTGTTTGTTGTAAATATACACTCATTCCAGATTTGATTCCTGCAACACGTTCCACAAATGAACATGTTTATTACCAATTTACAGCACTTTACTTTTAACAACACAGTTACTTTTTGGGGACACCATTTAATCCAGTTTTGGAAGCGTTTTTTTGCCATTCTTCCTTATTTTGCACTTGATGTGCCTCCCAGTTTCAATGGGAGACAGTTCTGGACTGCAGGCAGGCCAGTGTAGCACCTGCACTCTCTGAATATGTAGGCATGCAGTTGTAACACATGTAGAAATGGGTTTGCCATTGTCATGTTGAAATAACATGTCCCTGAAAAAGTGGTGAAGTTTGACCTGTCCTTGCTCATAAACAACTAGGCTTTCTTGGAGGCTCCTTTTACACCCCAGCATGATTTAATGACCTCTTTTTTGATTTACCCCTTACCCAACAACGTTTTTGGAAACCTGCAGATGTACAGTTGCAAGTCTTTCCCAGCTACCTGGGAGTGAGAAAGATCAGAAATATAAAACCTAGGTAAAAAGATATTAATCAGTCCATGAGGGGGAAAACAACACTTGAAAAGAGCTGATAAGAAAGCATTTTTTTCTTAAAATTGCAGTGATCATCCCTCAAACAACTAAAGACTTGATTGGCAGTGTAAGATGACGCACTTCTCTGTTTATAGGCAATCTGTCTTCCCGAACATGAGAGTCGGACTCATTAGTTTAAAAGAAAATGTTTGATTAATGGCAGCCTGCGAGATGAAGATAAAGAGGGACCTCCTATTGTGCCACTCCACAAGTCGTCCCACAAAATGCCTTCCGATGAACACAGCCATTAATTATAGAACAGTGACTGATGTAAGGCCTCATTGTCATTCAGCGTGTATGGGTAGCCCCTTCATTGCTTAAGCAGATTGAAATGGATGACGATATACTGTGAGATACATCATTAAAGTAGCTGACGAAATGTGCATCTAGATAGTTTATGTGCAGCATGAATATAGACGAGACCCATGCTGAGGTTTAAAAGGCAGTAGTTGTATTGATTCAGAGGGAAGTGGGTAGACTCAAAGACTCATGGGAGGGAATCATTACTGAGATGTTTTTTGTACACTGTTTAAATCTTCTCTAGGACCTGCGCTACTTTAAGTCAGAGAAAACGGCACGAGGTTTGCTGCAGGAGGGCTGGAGGGACACGCAAGACCCCATCATGTGCTCCTATAAGCTGGTTTCGGTGAAGTTCGAGGTGTGGGGGCTGCAGACACGTGTGGAGCAATTTGTCCACAAGGTTTTTTCTTCATTTTTTTTCTTCGTAAAAGGGTAGCATGTTCACAAAGATGATGGTTTATTAGGTACATCTACCATATTTAGGCTAATTGGTCATTTAATTGTATGCAAAATGTGGGCAGCTCAAATTACATTTGGTTGAAGTGGAAATAAGATAATACATCACTACAGGAAACAAACTTAAAATTGACATTTTCTGTTAATCTTAGTACACAATTTCTTTTATTTGTGGAGTTTACTTAATGGGAAAAAATAAAACTGTGCCCTAACATTTGCGCAAGATTTTTTTTTTTGGAAAATTGTCTATAATGGATATTATGATGGATGAGTGAAGGTAGAAGGTAGATCCCTAAAGTCCCCTTATATTGTGATTTACAATTTTAGACCTGTAAAACATTGACCTTCTTTACAGCACTAATGTAGTTAAAACATAGGATCCATACAGTCCTAGTTATTCTGCTGAAATGCACTTGTGTCCACAACATTGATGTTCTTCTCCTACATGCTCCCCATACCCCCTTTTTCCCCTCTCCCAAGTGTCCCTCAGTGCTGTTCGCCCTTGCCTGAGGATTCCTTTCCTCCCCATATCCAACTGCATCCTTTAGTCATATAGACATACTAGCTGTGACGTATATTAATCATATCCACTGGCCTTGTCTTCGTGTTGCTGTGAACTAACGAAGTCTTCCTGACCAGTTGTTCTCTCTCTCTCTTTGTCTCTAAAGGTGATCAGAGACGTCCTGTTACTGGGTCACAGACAGGCCTTCGCTTGGGTGGATGAGTGGATTGGTAGGTAGACTGAATATCAGAGCTTATTGTCAGGATTTTGCAAGGCTGTGCTTTGTTGGCTATAATTTTTTATAGTACTTTGGCAACAGGATTCAAACTAATTGCATAGTATTACGGATGTACTGATCATGATCGTGGCAGATAGCCAGTGATGTAACCTCCACCCCCAAAAATGCAATATAAATACCATTTTTTGCTCATTAATGGGCTAAACTGGCATTTTAAATTTTAAATCAGTTATTTATTAGTAAATGAAGGGCTATGCTGTAAGTTAAAGGCACCTGGCTGTTTTGCACAATCAGTCATGCATAATTATGCTACAACGTGTTGGTATAGGTGTAGCAGCAACATTCAAATACTACATATACAGTGTTCTTACCTGCCTCACAGTATTTACCTCCTAAACCTGCCACTCAGTTCAGCCAAAATAAAAACAGTAAATTGGTTGCTGATTTTCTGTTTTGATTTTGCGGCTGATTGTAATTGCCTTTAAGAGCCTTTAATCTATTAGTCTTCTCTAACTTTGTGTGTTGTATGTTTGTAGCTGTCCGCCACTGAGCATTGTGTTCTCTACATTGCCAGTGTTATAAAATAAAGCATACATCAGTTAAAGCTTACAAGCCCATTCCCAACCCACACCTTTTGAGACTCAGTCAGGCCCAACTGGTACTGCTAAACTGAAACCTGAATCTGAACCGAAGCCACATGCATACACTAACATTAACAGAGATGGATGATCACTGACACAGCTTTACAGTGCTTTGCTTTGTTATTAAGAGCTTGTGTTGGTCAGTGGAAAATGCCATGCTGGATAAACACATCTGTCCTAAAGAAACAGTATTCATTTGTCAGTATATTTTGTGGAATTGCTGATTGTACCTGGCAGAGAACAGCATCCACCGTCTCTGGTCATCTATTAGCCCTGCAGCACTAAAGTTCCTCAAGCTACTGCTGCTACTGCAGAAAGTCTTAACACACTTCGGGCAAGATTAACAACCAAGGTGACCTTTCCACTAACCCTCTCATCATCCTTGGTGTGTCTAAAACTATATCGTTAATCTTCATGCATGGTTTTGATCAGGAGCATGTTCACCCACTGTCTAAACTCTGCTATTCTGAACACAGTTATATACTAAAACTACTGCATTAAAAAAATCATGTAATCATTAGAAAACAAGCCCAAGCCTGGTTGGGTCAAAATTTTTTCAACATTTTATCCGGCCCCATCAGACTTGGATCGGGTAGCAGACCTCTACTTTATGCTCTCAGTGACACTGTACATAATGGGACATGTTACCTTGTTAAGCAAATTCAATGTATGTTGTGTGTAATCATTTCTTTATAATGGGCAACGGCATGTCTTCATTTGTGCATCAGTTCATTTAACCCTTTTTTTGGCAAACTATATTTTTGTGCCATGTTACAAAGGCCCTACCATCAGTGCATTAATATGCTGAATAACCCCCCTTTTTTAGGGAAATAACCCCCTATTTGTTTGAAAATCATTTCCTCCTTTCAGATGTCTTCATTTAATATCAGTGGTGATGCTAACACCTTTTGGACTTTTAACTGAATTGAACTATAGACTAAATTCCTTTTGCTTTAAGTGACCCTATACTTTAATCATGTTTTTTTTTATATATAAAAAAATGAATGATTGAACATTTTTTGGTCACTACCATAAGAATAATAACACTACTGATACTTGACCAGATGTTTCATTGGTGACTGTTACTGTTGTAACAATTTAGCTCATTTTAAATAGAGCTCAAAAACACGAACCACTAAAAACACTTAGGGACCCTGTGGAATAGAATACAGCTTTTGTGTTTCAGTAGTGACCGGATAATGAACAGCAATTTCTTTTTAATCTTTTTATTCCACTTTAAAAGATTTTTTTAAGAACAGCAATGGAAAATATTTGGGACAACCACCTCCTACTAGAAACCCTATACATGGTAATTTAGTAAATCTGTAGCTAACTGCTCTCTTAGTTAATGCCTTGCCTTGTATAGATCATAATATAATGTGAGGCATTTATGGTCTGAATACTTAACTGGAACTAATTGGGTAGAATGGTCCATATATATATATATATATATATATATATATACGCTTTTTCTTTACCACCACATCACTAAGCCTTTCCACCATTCTTACTAGCAAACAGTGTGGGATTGCAGGACAGAAGTTTGACAGATGTCATGATCCATGCATTTAGTCTTGCATTTTCCATCACCACATTTAAAAAGAGCTTTTGTCCTTGCCAATCGACTTCACAACGACTTTTTTCCCCCCATATTTCTTCAGTTTTCAGAAAGTGTTCTTCACAATTTTTCTCTTCTGCTTTGTAGTGTGACTAAGAGACTTTTTGTGTTCTCTGAAAGACATGACGATGGAGGAGGTGAGAGAGTATGAGCGTGCCACTCAGGAGGCCACCAATAAGAAGCTGGGGACCTTCCCTCCAGCCATCTCCATCAGCGAGACGCCCCTGCCGGGCTGCGGCCGCAGCGGACCCTCTAGCGCTCCGTCCACCCCGCTGTCCACTGAGGCTCCAGACTTCCTTTCCGTGCCCAAAGACAGACCACGGAAGAAATCAGCCCCAGAGACCCTCACTCTTCCGGACCCAGGCAGAAGGGACTCCGGCTACAGGCTACCCAGTCTCTTCTCCTGGGGCTCCAGCTCTGCTCAGCCTGAATGACCCCCAGTGGGATGGGCCAGAGTTCACGAATGCAGAAACGTGTCCACTAGACACAGATGAACAAGCCAGTCTCTGCTTAAACAAGGAGAGTGAGAGAAGGAGGGGGAGGAGACGCTCAGATGCCCAAACACACTCGCAAAGTGGCTTTCCAACCTCTCCAACCTCAAACGCTACACAGGAACTCAGCCAGGAACTACAGTAGGGCCGAAGAGCGCACCAACTTTTCAGAAGCATTTTAGTCCACTGTTAATGATATCTCAGGAGTCATTGGTTTGACGTAGAGATTGAGTTTTTGAAATTCTTGTAGTTTCCAGGCTTCTGTAGTTTTGTCTTTTCAGAAGGACTATTCAAGTGTCTACAATTCGAGTGCAAAATAAAAAGTATTTAGTTGCTGGTCTAAGAAAACCATGTATCTCAAACATGGTAACTTGAAGGGAAATTATCCCAAGTCATTTTGGACCATTTTTCAAATGGGGTGGAAAAAAAAAAAAAGAAAAATTAAGTTACAAGGTTTGATACGACAGTAACTACTTGCTTTTACTGGTCCTCCTTGAATAAATTTCTGAGAAGGACTCTTTTTCCAGTGCTTTCTTGGTAATATTTTACTTGAACGCTGCTACATAACATTGACATAACCATGCCATGAACATGTCACGGCAGATGTCATATGCTGTCATGAATTAGTGCTGTTTTTACAGATTATTTGCATTAATAGAAGTGTCATGTACCCGTTATGACTGTTATGACATGTCTGATCACTAGAGAATACAGCAAAAAAAATATGTGACATACGCTGTCGTGACATCAAACATTGTGGCATCTGTCAGGACAATAACCAGTAATGGTCGCATGACAGAGTTATATAATCTGACATGACAACTCAAGCATATGACATAACATGTTTATGGTATGGTTATGTCAGTATTATATACCACATTTCAAGTAAATCGTTAGTGTTTTGTTGAGCTGTTCTGCTGTTCTTCTCAGTGAATATACTTGTGGTTTTCTGTTTGGTTGTTTATTTTCTGTTTAACTGGACTGGCTTTTTGACACCCCTGTCTGGTAACAGATTCATTGTCCCATCTTTTCGGTTTATGTTTGCTATGTTCAGAGTGTTGCTGAACATATGATTACAATAGCTATACAACAGTTTCTAATAATATAAAGCTTCATTTTTTTAACACTTCCTACTCTGGCTTTGACTGGTTGCTCTGCAGAGCTGAAAAACGATGCCTATAACTCCTTATTCCTTACTATAATGTCCTAAAATGAACTTGATCCTGCTATTCATGTCTCAGTCTGTTGCTGGATTTATGGACTGCCATGTGTCAGTTTAAGTAGTATTCTATCATGTAAGCTAATTAATTGTACCATATTTTAAAGTATTTCCATGGTTCAACGGTATGTAATGAATTGTAGTATATGAATAGAAAAACTTTGTTCTTTTAGGAATGCGTTTCAGGATATCTGCGGGTTGCTGTATAAAATGTATAAGAAGTGCTTGCTGCTGGACGCTGTGTACTTTGCAAACTGAAAGGCTCTTTATTCTCGCTAGTTCATGCATATCTGTTCTTTCAGAATACACATTATTTTCTATGGAAGCTGATCATCATAACAACCCATACTTCTTGATGTGAACATCCATTGTGAAAATAAAGCTTTTTCTCTCTACTGGAACTGTCGTGACTTTGCTTTAGTTCCACGTCCACTATATGTCTAAAGTTTGTAGAGTCCTTATCCAGCATTTCTTGTGAAGTCATGGATATTAACAAGGAGTTTGTGCTCACTGCTGCAGTTTGTTGGAGTAACAGCCTCTACTCTTCTGGGAAGGCTTTACACTAGATGTTGCAGCACTAGTGAGGATTTGATTGCATTAAGGCATTACAGCATTAGTGAGGTCAGGTACTGATATTGGATGACTAGTTCTCGGTCACAAATGCTGCCCCACATCACAGGTATTTGATGATGTGGCACTCCAGAGAACGCAGTTGCACAGCTCCACAGCCCATTTTTGTCAAGTTTAGTTGGAGAGATTAAATGTATCTTGTACTCCCTCTAGTGGACAAAGCTTTTAAAGCAGGATTTAGTGATCAAGTTTCTCTCTAATCCCTTACAGCTGTAGTTCTTCAAGCCTGCAAGAATTTGTAATTAGCCTCTGATCACAAGCGAAGAAGACAGGAAAGACTTTGGTTTATTGATCAGAAAGCAGACGTGGTTAGAATAGTCTGAACTACTCTGATGTGTTTTACTTCAATTAAATAATAAACCAAATAGAAATAATCAGCATAGGAATTGCCTTCTTCACCCGATCTAAGTAAAACTAACATGAAATATGTAATATAATACATTCACACAAATAATATTGACAATATGTTGTGATATTTGTGACTAAATTACTCTATAGAGCTTATATATACTCTGTAGAGCTTAGTATATATACATATGTGTGTGTGTGTATATATATATATATATATATATATATATATATATATATATATATATATATCTTTCTTAGCCATACACTTTCTCTTCACTACAGAGCCTTGCTGGTGACATCCTCTATAAATAAAAAATAATGCATGGCCATGACTTAGTAAGGTGTGTGAACAAGATCATGGCTTACTAAGTCATGGCCACGTATTAGGATCTCGTTCCTATACTTTACTAAGTCGTGGCCATGACTTATTTTTATTTATGCAGGATATCACCAGCGGGCTCCGTACCTTCACAGTAGCACTAACACTGCACCAAACTAAACCCACAGCCCAGCACAGAATAGTACCAACAACACAACTGCACATCATTAAGCTAAAAACTACGGAGCCCCGCTGGTGGCATCCTGTATAAATAAAAATAATGCATGGCCACGACTCAGTAAAGTGTGGGAATGAGATGATCAAGTCGTGGCCATGACTTAGTAAAGCGTGAAGTCGTGTTCACGACTTACTTATCTGGTTCCCACACCTTACTAAGTTTGGCCGCGCATTATTTTTATTATGCAGGATGTCACTCGCGGGGCTCCGTACTGTTTGGGAGGAGTCTGTCGAATAGTCCTCCAACGACAAAGTTCTAGGAATCTTTTTGTTCAGTTTCATCTTTCTGTTTAATTTCATTGTTTTTTTTCTAGCACCGACTGGACTGCTTTACTGTTGCTCGCACTACTTTCTTTCTGTCTTTTAGCATTTTGTTTTTAGACCAACTTAAAAAGAGAAGAACAATGCTTAACGGACCTTTTTGTTCTCTTCCGCTTCTCTAGGCTAGATGCATTTATGTTATACACATATGTGCGTGTGTCTAATACATCCTGCGATTCCATCGAAATATATATTTTCTATAAGTATACATGCAATGCCACCAATTATATAGTAACGTGTTTAACATTCACAGCAAAACAAACAAACAATACTTTATACTTTTACTAATAATTTGTAGTTGTATGTCTTTTATTTTGAAAGCCAGTTGCTGCCGGTGGGGTCACGGGTCTTCCCATAAAAATCAAAATAGCTAAGCATTCATTGCTGAGACAGTATCGTCTTTTGCCCAGACCGCTTTTAACTTCATAAATCTTCTATGTGTGCTTTTTAACATTAAGAGTGTAAGCGGCTTTATCTATTAACGTATATTTCTGAGCTGTAGCTAAAACAGCAGAGAAATTGAGGTAACTCGTTGAGTGGCCAGTGCTAGCTAATGCTGTGTTTTGGTAGCTTTGGTAGCGTTAGCTAGCTAGATAAGTTACATGTACGTAACGTCTGCTATAGCGAGCTGTTATTGGATATACCTCATTGTAAATCCTCCACAATGCATCAGAATGGTTAAAGAGCTTGTATTAAGTCGTGATACGAGTCAGTGTCTGGGTATGAAATGGTAGCAAATTATCAGTAGCAAATTATTAAAACATGGAGCATCGCCGCGATAAAGCACGGCACCCAGACGCTCCCCGAAGCGGTAAAGGCGCCTCGTACCAGCATAAAAGAGACAGAGACGCTGAGGGATGTGCTTCTAAACGTTTTCGACCAGGTGGTCAAACATTTTGTTCAGTTCCCCAGTCCCTGAGTACACGGAGACAACTGTACGAGCGGGACTTTCCAGTATACAAACAGCCTGTGGAAGTAGGATGCTTCTCTCTGGATTCAGAGCGTAACTTTTTCAGCGACTCCAGGCAGCTCCGGTATTACTCCGACCCTGGTAAAAGCCCTAAACTAAACCTGAGAGACGGTCACCACGACCGCTTTATAAAAAGGGATGAAAGTGTGAAAGAGAGGCTTGACCATTTATTACGGTGGATTCTGGAGAACAGAGTCAAACTCCACTCAAGAAATGCTGCCACATCACCACCCTGGTAAGGATGTTCGCTAGTTACCTCATGATCCGTTGGCTCTTAAATGGGCTTGTTTTCTGCAGTTTTTTTTGTCTTGTCCTTAAATGACAAAAGTACATTCATTTTCTCCTTATCCTTCTCACTAATATACAGGCTATTTTTGTTACTGTTCCTTGATATATGTAAATGACATTTGTTCTGATTGGCCCTGTGTTGTATTTTATTTAAGAAGCAGTCAGAGCTAAAACCTTCTAACTTCAGTGTGCACTGGCAGGGCTAAACTGCTTTAGGCTGAATAGGACCATCTGCCCCCTTCCTACACTAGAAGGGGGATATATGTGGTTTTTATGACATCCCAAAAACTGAATTCAAATTCTAAAAAAAAAAAAAACACATCAGACTCTCTTACTGTTTGAAAAAAGGCCTGTCTTGGGCTGTGTGCCAGAAAATACTGAACCACATTAATCTCCAGCACTCTAGGTGTAGACTTCGTGACATGGCGAGGCCATTTAACCAAGCTGTTGACCACTCCATATGAGACTCAGGAGGGATGGCTGCTGGCAGTGTCGAGGTTCGGTGGCACTCTTTACATCAGTGAAATGGAGACGGAGGCTGCCCGAGTGAACAGAGAGAACCGCACGGAGAGGCATGAGGAGATGATGTACTGGGGTTATAAGTTTGAGCAGTACGTCTGTGCAGGTATTATAACAGTGACTTTCAAAATGGATTGAAAAAAATTCTAGTTTGAAAGAAGCTCTCAAAGTGACAGTTTGGCAAAATGTCAAATTTACATACCTTTCCAACTACCTCAGATGTTGTTGATCAGTCAAGATATATTTGATGTTTGCTTTTTTGATTCTGGACAGTAAGCTAGCTAAAAAGTAAACCCTCTACAGCAGTTAACAAACCTCTTTAATATTTTTGCTTTTCTCTTCTTTTTAGATGATGTGCATAGTGTTCCAGATGGATGTGGAGTGGTCAACACAAATGAGGCTTTCTGCACTGTGGTCCAGACTCGTCTGGCTGATCATAAGCTGCTTTTCTCTGGGGAGGTGGACTGTCGGGACAAAGACCCCAAATCTCCTCCAGCTCCAGCCTGCTACGTTGAGCTCAAAACTTCTGCTGAAATCTGTACCCCAAAACAGCGCAGTAACTTCCACAGGTGTGCATTTAGACCAGGGGTGGTCTGTCTTATCCATAAAGTGCCAGTGTGGCTGCAGTGCAGAGCAATTGAGGTGTGCTGCAGCTACACTGGACCTTTTTTCTCTAAAGTTAGAGTTAGACACCCCTGCTTTGGACTGTCCTTATGGTTTTGCTGATTTTTGGCCACTAGATGTAGTCTTAATTTGTTTGTTTTTTTTTTTTTTTTTTTTGGTTGATATTGGTTGATAGAACATATTAATATTAAGCTAGGGTTTATTTTTTATTCCTCAAATAGTGATTGTGACTATTATTTGACTGACATGTAAGCATAGTGCTGTCTTTGTGTTAGTCATTTTGCCAATAAAAGAAAAAAAATGTATTATATTTCTCTCATAGATACAAGCTGCTCAAATGGTGGGCACAGTCATTTCTTCCTGGAGTTCCACGAATAGTTGCTGGCTTTCGAGACCATGATGGAGTAGTGGTTTCCGTAGAGACGTTCCACATCTCTAAAATATCCCAGCTCATCAAGGTTTGTTTGGATTAATAACTTGACTATAAAGTAAGAGACTATCCCTTCAAATTAGGATGATATAAAAGGAAATCTGGAAATGTATGGTTATGAATGGGGTGATTACCGGATTTAATATTTTAAATCAATTTTTTTGGGTATAAAACACTAACACTTGTATTGTTTAGATTTTTAATGACTTTGATGACCAAGATTATCATCCATCCATCCATCCATCCATTATCTTCCGCTTCTCCGGGGTTCGGGTCGCGGGGGCAGCATCCTAAGCAATGAGGCCCAGACCTCCCTTTCCCCAGCCACTTCCACTAACTCTCCAAGGAGGATTCCGAGGTGCTCCCAGACCAGCTGGGTGATATAGTCCTGGGTCTTCCCCGGGGTCTCCTCCCAGGTGGACTTGCCTGTGACACCTCCCGAGGGAGGCGTCCAGGAGGCATCCTAACCAGATGCTCGAACCACCTCGGCTGACTCCTCTCGATGTGAAGAAGCAGCGGCTGTACTCAGAGTCCCTCCCGGATGACTGAACTTCTCATCCTATCTCTAAGGGAGAGTCCAGACACCCTGCAGAGGAAATTCATTTCAGCCGCTTGTATTCGCGATCTTATTCTTTCGGTCATTACTCAAAGCTCATGACCATAGGTGAGGGTGGGAACGTAGATCGACCGGTAAATCGAGAGCCTTGCCTTATGGCTCAGCTCTTTCTTTACCACAACAGACCGGTAAAGAGCCTGCATCACTGTTGACCCAGCACCAATCCGCCTGTCAATCTCCCGCTCCCTTGTACCATCACTCGTGAACAAGACCCCGAGATACTTGAACTCCTCCACTTCAGGCAAGAGCCTATCCCCGACCCAGAGAGGGCTCTCCACCCTTTTCCGTCTGAGAACCATGGTCTCGGATTTGGAGGTACTGATTCTCATCCCGGCCGCTTCACACTCGGCTGCAAACTGATCCAGCGAAAGTTGAAGTTCGCGGCCTGATGTCCCCAATAGGACCACATCATCTGCAAACAGCAGCGATGTGACCCTGAGTTCACCAAACCGGACACCCTCCATCCCCTGACTGCGCCTAGAAATTCTATCCATAAAAATTATGAATAGAATCGGTGACAAAGGGCAGCCCAACTCTCACTGGGAACGAGTCTGACTTACTGCCGGCCATGCGAACCAAACTCCTGCTTTGTTTGTACAGGGCCTGAATGGCTCGTAGCAAAGAGCCATGTACCCCGTACTCCCGAAGCACCTCCCACAGAATACCCTGGGGAACACAGTCTAATGCCTTCTCCAGATCCACAAAGCACATGTGGACTGGTTGGGCAAACTCCCATGAACCCTCCAGAATCGTGGAGAGGGTGAAGAGTTGGTCCAGTGTTCCACGACCAGGACGGAACCCGCACTGCTCCTCCTGGATCTGAAGTTCAACTATAAGCCGGACTCCAGTACCCCTGCATAGACCTTACCAGGGAGGCTGAGGAGTGTGATTCCCCTGTAGTTGGAACACACCCTCCGGTCCCCTTTTTTAAAAAGAGGCACCACCACCCCAGTCTGCCAATCCAGTGGCACCGCCCCCGATGTCCACGCAATGTTGAAAAGGCGTGTCAGCCAAGACAGCCCCACAACATCCAGAGCCTTGAGGAACTCAGGGCAGATCTCATCCACCCCTGGAGCCTTGCCACCAAGGAGCTTATTAACTACCTTAGCGACTTCGGCCTCAGTAATGGACAAGCCTATTCCCATGTCCCCAGACTCTGCCTCCTCACTGGAGAACGTGTCGGTGGGATTGAGAAGGTCCTCAAAGTATTCCTTCCACCGCCCAATGACGTCTTCAGTCGAAGTCAGCAGCACACCATCTCCACTATATACAGTGCTAGTAGCACACTGCTTTCCCCTTCTGAGTCGCCTGACGGTTTGCCAGAATCTTTTCGGACCGACGTAGTCACTTTCCAAGGCCTCACCAAACTCCTCCCATACACAGGTTTTTGCCTTGGCGACGACTGAAGCCACAAATCGCTTGGCCTGTCGATACCTGCCAGCTGCCTCTGGTGTCCCACAGGCCAACCATGCCCGGTAGGACTCCTTCTTCAGCTTGACGGCATCTCTCACCTGGGGTGTCCACCACCGGGTTCGAGGATTACCGCCCCGACAGGCACCAACTACCTTACGGCCACAGCTACAGTCAGCCGCTTCAACAATGGAGGAACGGAACATGGCCCATTCTGAGTCAATGTCCCCCACCTCCCCCGATATCTGGTCAAAGTTCTGACGGAGGTGTGAGTTGAAGATCAATCTGACAGGTTCTTCTGCCAGACGTTCCCAGCAAACCCTCACTATACGTTTGGGCTTGCCTGGTCTGACCAGCATCTTCCCCCACCACCTGAACCAACTCACCACCAGGTGGGGATCAGTTGACAGCTCAGCTCCTCTCTTTACCCGAGTGTCCAAAACACATGGCCACAAGTCCGATGACACGACTACAAAGTCAATCATGAACTGCGGCCTAGGGTGTCCTGGTGCCATGTGCACTTATGGACATCCTTGTGTTCAAACATGGTGTTCTTGATGGACAAACTGTGGTTTGCACAGAAGTCACCACACCTGCCCGCCGCCTCTCACCATGGCCAACTCCAGAAAAGAATAAAGTCCAGCCCCTCTCAAGGAGATTGGACCCAGAGCCCAAGCTGTGTGTTGAGGTGAGCCCGACTATATCTAGCTGGTATCTCTCAACCTCGCGCACCAACTCGGGCTCCTTCCCCGCCAGTGAGGTAACGTTCCAAGTTCCAAAAGCCAGTTTCAGCAACCGAGGATCAGAACGCCAAGGCTCACGCCTTCGGACACTGCCCGATCCACAAAGCACCGAACCCCTACTACTGCCTCTCCCATTGGTGGTGGGTCGATGGGAACTCATGTAACTCCATCGGGCTGGGCCCGGCCGGGCACCATGAGTAAATGCCCGGCCACCAGACGTTCGCTGGCGAGCCCCTCCCCCAGGCCTGGCTCCAGGGTGGGGCCCCGGTAACCCTGTACCCGGCCAGGGTACACAAATCCTGTTCTTGTCTTTTCATAGGGGTTATTATGGATCACACTTTGTCTGACCTATCACCTAGGACCAGTTTGCCATGGGAGACCCTACCAGGAGCTTTTGCTCCAGACAAGATAGCTCCTAGGATCATTCAAGCACGCAAACCCCTCCACCACGATAAGGTGGTGATCCATGGAGAGGCCAAGATTATCATATCTGTCTTTTTTATAATCACAGTGGGAGTTAATAGTGTACTGCTACAGAATGTGTCGGAACAGTGCCGATAATTTCATAATTATTTAAACTCTTGTTTTGTTTGGTAAAATGTCTTATCAATATAATGTATAATGCTTTTAAATTGGGGTGTAATGATATATTCAGCCCGTAATTTGATACTAAACTGCGAACCCAGTCCCATAAATTGTATTTTTATGATATTTTGAACATAATTTGAATTAAGCAAAATGATTATAACCATGATGGTGGTTAATGTTTTTGGTTAATGACGCTAGAGTTGGTAGACAGGAGGACCACTGCAGTGAGTTGATTTGTGATTATTATTTGCAGACTGTTTAAACCGTGCAGTTAGGGTTACATGGCACAATTAATAGAATGTCCTTTCTAAACAAAGCATTGTTACATCATTGCAGTGCATATCTACAGCTCTAGTTTTTAAATATTTTCAGTATAATTTTTGCAATAATTTCTCACTGATATCATAATAGGAAATGAGGTATGTAAATCACTATTTCCCTTATAGAATGAGTACAACTGCTGGAAGCCAACAGTCTGCATGAACTTCTGCAGTGATTTCCTGTCCTTTGTGAAATCTGTTGTAAAGGAGGATGACCCAAGGTATGGACTTTGCTTGTTACACAGATTTACTTGTATCTTTCTCTTGATTGTGGAGCATACATGCTTATCTTTTCCTAACATTTTGTTTCAGATTAGTGTACCTGTTTGCTTGGGAACCACACAGAGATGTGACCTTCTCTGTTCACAAAGACTCTGAATATACATTTTTGCCAGACTGGTATATTAAGGAAATGGCAAGCCAACGCAATCCAGAGACACGCCAGTAACGTAACCCTGAAAATGAACTGTTATCTGTATGTATTTAACTGCTGAAGCTGGTTGTGCCTTTCTGTGGGTCAACAAGTTTCTTATCAATGGATTAAATAACGTTGGCCCTGTGATGTGTAATTGTAAACCAATGCTGTGGTACAATTTTACCACCCAATTTGAAGTTGTTTGGTATATTAAGAAATGCCAGCAGGCCTTGTTCACTTTGGTCTGGCTGTGTCTCATATTGTTTAAGATTTCTATGTATGCTGTTATCAAAGTTGTATTAATATGGTCAAAAATCATTTTAAAGAGCCTGTATCATGGAAAACCAAAATCTTCATCAACATTTAACATAGGATGTAAGGATTGTTGCTGCAAAAACAGCCTGTTTTGAATGCCTTGTTTTTGTGATGTCACAAGAAGAAATATTTACATATCTCCCTATTCAGCTTATAGCAGTTTAGCCCCACCCATTTACTCTGAAGTTACAGTGAGTGTTTCAGCCTGGACCGCTTTTTGAATGATGCACAATACAAGCAATATCAGTCTTACAGGCAGAGCACCAAGAACATCCTTTTTAATTGTAAGGGATGAGAAAACGTTGGAAAATGGTCATGTCAAAATGAATTAGGACTGATTTTTGGTATATAACCTTGTAAAAACCTCTGAGCTGTAGGGTATGGGCCTTTTAAAGTCTCATAAACAAACTATCCAAGAATACAAAGCAATACACACTTAAGTCTCTCTTTTATACATAAATTGTATTAAGCTAAATGTAAATAAACAATTTGTTGTAAGATTCAGTATGTTACCCTCATTGTTTCTTGATTTATAAGGCACGCATGAACAAGGGTTTTTTTTTCCCCCTACAAAACTACTTTTTATTACAAGTGGAATCTATATCTGATATTTCAACACGACCAAAAAAAATTACATTCAAGTAAATTAAAGGAAAAAAAAGTTGCACAAACAAAGGTGAATCACACACAAGGTATTCAAGTGCGAAGACTGATATTATAATGTAAACATGTTTATATTGTATAAGTAGCTCTGATTGACTAACCCCAGCTTCAGTAATCTGTAGAATAATTTGTTGGATAATAAAAATTAAGTGATGGTGATTACATATTAATTTTACATGAAAGTAAACTTTTTTTTATACTTGGCATTTACAAAGTGTCATACATATGTCCACATACAAAACTGTCAAACAAATTAAATGTTTATAAAACACGAGTAAAATGGGTATTGTTAATCTTTTACACCACTTTAAGTTTCTAAACTAACTGCACATGTATAATGATACATTTAACTCGGGCATTTAATACAAGGACATATACAGATCTTTTGAGGCGTGGCATAAAAAAAGTCAGCAGTGCTGTTAAGTACATTCTTTTCTACAAACAGTGCCTTCTTCTCCCTTTACTGGTCACATGTACTGATGGTCAGTACCAAAATGGAGAATGTGCATCAGAGTTGTTTTATGAACAATTAAAAAAAAAAAAAGTGCACTGTAAATATGGTTTATATAATCAAGATCATGCAAATACCTATAATAAGTGCAGCTGTTAACAGTTGTCCATCTTGGAATACAAAGAGCACTAAAGGCCCATCATTTTGCTCTGAATGACACAAAAATGCTTGTGATGTTTACTTGAACACTGAAACTTTGTGAACCCCTGTCGATAAGACTCGCAGGATTATTAAGCCATAGTTAGTACGACTTAGTATGTGGCATGTGCCTGAGTCAGGTTAGAGAGGTAGGTAAGTAATAAGGCTGTATCTGGTTCAGGGCTTTACTGTTATAAGGCCACAGATCTTAGTGCTTTAGTTTCTTACTGAGGCCCATCAGTTTGAAGGTTACTGCAGCAATCTTCTCATACACCACAAACATAAGAGCTGCTGTCAGGACCGTCTGTAAAAGCTTGGCCTCCAGACCTTTGTACAAGCCTATCACTCCATTTCTCCTGTGAAAGAGATAAGAACAAGAAGGACAAGAGGGTTATTCTTCAAGGACAAATGCCTGCACAACTTACCAGGGGAGTAAATCTCTGTCCTCAATATAGTTTTGGTTGCAGTTATTTAGGAAATAATTTAATGCTTCATGAAATCTCTAATTTCAACATCATTCAGAATTATTTTTAAGAAGACCCTGAATACAGAAATGTGACTGAGGGGGACTATTTCTAAAGTAGTGAAAACAATGTAAAAATATAGTACGCTTTACTATTGTTTGAATATTTTTGACCATAAAATCACCACGTACATTATTGAAAAATTCTAAATCAATTATAATCAATCCTAATATTAAATTGATGTATTTAAAACACTCAGACTGACACATTAATGTACTCATGTATTTTACATTCCTACAGATTAATCACTATCAGTAACCAGTTTATACACTTCAGGCAAAACGGGTAAATGGTATGGTAAATGGAATATCTTTACTAGAGAACCATTTTTAAAAGATTCAAGAAGCATTAACAACTGTTTCTTCATCAGAGAGAAGAACAAATTAACTCGGCAAAGAACCATTCAAACATTCAAAAGGTTATTTGAGTTATGATGGTTCTAAATTTTACCTTTGCCTTAACTAAAGTACCTACGAAGAGCCGTCTTGTATCATATGCAGTGCTGGTACAGTTTTGTGCATATAAACTTACTTGATTCTGTCCATTAGTAAATCCACCACATTACGTAAGCTGCCCATCAGACCCCCTTTCTCTTGTGATTTGTATTGGCCAAACTGAAGAAGAAACCACAGCAAAGAAGGTGGCATATGAGCAATTTACACTAAATGTCAAGCTCAGAAGGTAATCTCCAGATTCAGTGATAAACTAATGAAGAATGTGTTTACCCTCAGAATAGCCTGGACGGTCTGCAGTGGATAAGTGGCGGAGGTTGCGATAGCTTTGGCAATGGCACCAATGAGGAAGATCTCAACTGATGAAATCTGTAAGCCAACAAAGTCCAGCATTTTCAGCACAAAGAATGCAGATAAATATTGAGGAAGTTATTAATTGATAGCCTGAGCCCAAAGCAGCGTAACCCAGTGTTCTCCAACAAATGCAAATCCAAATATTTGGTGTTCGGCGTTTGGAGTCTCTAGAATATACTGTCCCAGTCTCCATGGTTTCTCTAGTCTTATTCTAGATCAGTATAAAGCCAAATGACAACATTAAAATGCTGATGTTTGTGTTCCCTGGCACATATCAGACCAGAAAGTTTGTAAGCGTAAGATTTGCTATAGTTTCAGGTGGATAACTTACATCCAGTCAGCATGGAATTGGCTCAATTTAAGGAACAGTAAACAGAAAAAAAACCATGGCAACTGTATTAAAATCTTGTATGTGGCTGAAACGTCTAATGTTCCCAAGTAAGTGATGGCACATTCGCCCAGTTTCCAGCTTTTAAAAACAGGCAGAGTTGCAATAAATCATTTTAGTCACAGTGAGGGGGTCTCTGTCTTATTATAACACTTAGCTACAGAAGCTAACAACTATCTGGAAAATCGTTTACTCTTACAGGCAGTGAGAGTCACCAAGCACTATTGCTTCAATAGTAAGTCCACCAGAATGTGATGGTATTTTGATGTGTTGATTGCTATTTTTAGAATTATTACTTTGTAAACTGTTTACTAAGGTGACAGACCAATTTAGGAAGCTAAGCCTACCACTATTAGCGTTTTTGCTTGTATTTTCACACTCAACATAGAAAAATATAAGCTTTGCTTGACGATACATGTATACATTTGTGTGAGACCAGGTGTAAAACAGTGTGTTTTGTTTTGTGTCAGCCATTAAGTTAATCTAACTAGCAAGGTGGCTTATTAGGCAAATTATTAGCCAAGTTAAATGACCAAAAAAGACTCTTAAATTATAATGGTTCCCGTATATCATTTTCTGTCCTGTAGAATAACAAATACTAATCAGCTCACCTTCCTTCCTCCTTGGCCTGCCCTCCTTTTCATGGCCTCATAGAACATAAACTGCACTGCTGGATTGAACACCAACACCAGGGATGGGAGCGTGCCGTTCCACAGAGTCCCCACTCCCTCTTTAGCTATGATCTGGGAGAAAGCATCTTGGAGAGGAGTAGAAAAATCTTTTAAATTTATGCTGTATATGTTGTGGTTATGCTGCAGTTCCTGTTGTTAAAAGACTACATTCAGCTACAATAACCAACAATTAAACTAGGAATTTCAGTTTATTGGCCTATTTATGCTCTGCTCACAAATGTCTTCTTTTGTAGCTACTCCTTCAAGTTTGAATCTGAACAAAAACTGAACTGTGCGATTTTTGCCATTAGATTAAATGTGAATTTTGATTTTTTTGTTTTTTAAAGCTTCTGACTTGTGACACAAATGTAGCTTTGAAACAATGCATTTGTGGGCAGTGCACAGATCAACAGAAAACAGACCACAGTTTTTTGATTTTGTGGATGAGGTATGCATGTTTCCATTGACAGTCTATACCTCAGTGGAGTAATGATTGTGTAAGGTGTTCTTCGGTGCTCTTCAGACTGACCAAAAATGCCTTTGTAGTGGGTCTGGTGGAGTTCCTCATTCCGGAATTTTACTCCCTGCAGCTTCAGCCGAGTGTTCACCACCCACATCGGTGTGGTCAGGAGCACGTTCACGGCCCCTGTAGAAGATATCAGAACATATCGAGTTAGAGAGTTTACAATTCTTAAAGAAGCTAAAAGCAGGACATTTTACTTCTGCTGGTGTTGCGGTGTCTCCAACTTTTCCTTGCAATTTTTCTGACTTTCTTTGCATAAGCAAGTTAGTTGTCAAGCCTAAGGTAGGAGAAAATACTTAATTGTGATTTCTCTCACCAATATTGTGATTGTGATTTAAATTCCAATTGTTTTCTATAAAATAAGGTCAAGACCAAGAACACCCCCAAATACAGTTCTTCTGGCTTGAAGCCTGAACACTGAATGTAGAGCCAAAAGACTGCCAGTTAGTTGTAGTTATGATATCACATTTGTTTGCTTCTTATTGGTCTGTCTCATCAGAATTTGTGATGCTATTAGGTTAAATTCCCTCACTTAAAATTCAACACAATGTTATAAATTTTAATATAAACTGTAGTCTTTAAAATTGTGATTTCAATATAACAATGATATATTTCAGCCCTACTCAAGCCTGTCACTCTAAATTATAATTAGATTGCTTATAATTACATATTCTCTTTGAACAAAGTATGTCTTATATAATGAGCTAACCACTTTATTTTTTATGATAATCATTTAATCATTGTATTCGAATGTATTTGTATATACAGTATTTGAAGACACACATATTGTTTCAGCCTGAGATCTGAAATCAAACCATCTGTGTTAGCTCTGCTTTCATCACCAGCAGAAGTAAGAAGGACGCTGAGGAGGATCAACCCCCGGAAAGCTGCTGGCCCGGACAACATCCCCGGAAGGGTGCTAAGAGACTTCGCCGACCAGCTCTCGGACGTCCTGGCGGACATCTTTAACGCCTCCCTCATCCAGGCAGCAGTCCCCTCTTGCATGAAGACTGCCACCATCATCCCGGTCCCCAAGAGCTCTGCAGTGACGGGTCTAAATGACTACCGGCCAGTGGCCCTCACGCCGATAGTAACAAAGTGCTTTGAAAGACTGGTTCAGACCCACATCAAAGCCACCATCAACGTCACTGTGGATCCACACCAGTATGCGTACAGGAGGAATCGATCCACAGAGGATGCCATCTCCTCTGTGGTCCACACTGCCCTCACCCACCTGGAGCAGAAGGATTCCTATGATCGTATGCTCTTTGTGGACTTCACATCTGCTTTCAACACCATGATTCCTCAGACCCTGATAACAAAACTCTCCTCACTTGGACTGAGCTCTTCCATGTGCAACTGGGTCCTAGACTTCCTGACCAACAGGCCGCAGTCTGTGAGGATCCACAACATCTCCTCCCCCACCATAACCCTCAGCACTGGCTCCCCTCAGGGCTGTGTGTTGAGCCCCCTCCTGTTTACACTGCTTACATATGACTGCTCACCTATCCATCCAGGCTGTCATATGGTGAAGTTTGCGGACGACACAGCAGTGGTTGGATGCATCACAAACAGAGATGAGTCCAACTACAGGCAGGAGGTGGAACACCTGGAGGGTTGGTGCAGAGAAAACAACCTCTGCATCAACGTAAAGAAGACGAAGGAGATGATTGTGGACTTCAGAAGGGGCCATCATGACCACCTCCCTCTGCACATTGGAGGTTCTGAGGTGGAAGTGGTCGACAGCTACAGGTACTTGGGTGTGCACCTGAGCAGCAACCTCACCTGGAGCAACAACACTTCCACTCTGGTCAGGAAGGCACATCAGCGGCTCTACTTCCTCAGGAGGCTGAGACGAGCTGGACTCGGGAGGGCAGTCCTCACCTCCTTCTACAGATGTGTGGTGGAGAGCGTCGTGTGCTCCAGCATCAACGTGTGGCATGGAAGCTGCTCTGCTGCAGATAGGAAAGCACTGCAGAGGGTGGTGAAGGCTGCACAGAGGATTGCTGGAGTCAGCCTCCCCAGCACCACAGACATTTACACCTCCAGATGCAGGAAAAGGGCTACCTGCATCAGGAAGGATCCCACCCACCCAGCACATGCACTTTTTGTCCCGCTCCCCTCAGGCAGGAGGCTGCGGAGCATCAAGTGCAAAACAACCAGACTCAGAAACAGCTTCATACCAGAAGCTGTAAGGCTCCTAAATTCCAACTGACACTTACAAGAACAAGTACTGTTACAGGCACTGTCACTTTAAACCGCACTGAGACACTTTATCTAGACACTTTATCCACTGCTCTAAGTCAATATCATGCTGCTATAGCAAACTTGCACTCTGGACTTCATATTGCTGCTAACTTCCTACTCTCCCTCTCTTGTGTACTTCTATTTATTTATCTATTTTAATAACAGCTCTTGGGTGTAAACTGGACCATGAGATCTTAATTTCGTTCCACCTCATGTACCATGTGATGCGAATGACAATAAAATCTCCTTGAAACCTTGAAACCTTGAAACCCTTGAATCAGTTAGCACTGCGATTACTTACATTCCTGTTCAGACTCTGAGCTATTTTGTGGCAACATGTTCAGCTGTACAAAGTAGCCCGCTTCCATCCAAAATTGGAAGATATTAACTACTTAATACTGCTCTCTATATTCATTGGTAGACAATTTACCTACATGTTTGCTGTTGAATGAGTATTTAATTTATAATTAAAAAAAAAAACAAAAAAAAAAACTCACAGTAGTTACCAGCAACATCTAGAAAGTCATGGCATGATGTCAGAACACCTCACTGTAGCATCGGCAGTGCTGCTGGCAGTAAAGTCACTAAGTTAGCAGTTCTCATTCTGAAGATGCAGTGGGGATGCCATTACTTTTATATTATTTTTTTACTTTCTATTTGATTAAATATTATTTATTCGATTATAACATATCACCAGTTTTCATATTTAACAAAGACCTGTGTTTAGTTTACACCATTTATCATACTTATTTTTGTTGTTTTGTTTTGCATCATGCTGTATTTTTGACCATTTCCTATAGTAAGCAGGGTTGCCAAGTGCACCAAAAAAAACTAGCCAACCACCTTAAAAGCCAACCACCAGAAGGTGAAACTTTGTTTTTGTGGCAAGACAAACGCAAACTGCCAATCCTGACAAAGGATGTGAGTGATATCTCAAACACCCCGTAGCATAACAAATGAAAAGTGAATATTGATATGGCACCCTAAATTAAATCGCATTCATCAAAAGGAGATGGACTTTTTTTCTTTAAATTGAGCTCTGATTATACAAAACACGTGTGTTTCGCACCTGAGATGAAGCCCATGGCCAGATCTTTGCTAGGCCTGGACTGCTGCTTGCCTGTGACCAACACTCGCTTCAGGCAGTTGAAAGTGTAGAAGTAGACAAAATTAGAACAGCACAGGCTGGAGATTACAGGAAACCAGCCACGATAGAGAGACATTCTGCACAATCAAAGAGGAAACAAGGGTAACATGTTACATGACAGTATAAAACTGTGAAATTTGTCCACTTTATACCATAAGGTTAACATTATTAGCCAGCTGATATACACATTTTAACACCAATACAAAATGTAAGGATCCATTCTGACCACTGACAATACTGGTCAATGTCATTTTATTTGGTCAAAAGTCAACAAACTGCTTCTCTTACCAGGCCAGCCTATACCGCTACAATAAAGGTCAGTAACTGGTTGGCCTGGCAGCATAAACATTAGCAGTGTAAACATTTGCATTAGGGCAACAGAACTTCACAAACAAGCTGTTCTATAAAAACCGTCTGAGTTCTTGAAAAGTGCTATAGAAGTGTAATGTATTATTATTAAATCAAATATTTGTATAACTGTGTGCAGCCTTAATATCAGCTGATTTTTAATACTTACATCCCCTCTTCTTTTGCTATCTCAGCCAGAATGACAGGGGTGGATTTGGACTTCCGGGTCTCGTCCACTGAATCATGAGAACTTAGTTAATTTATTCATTGTAGTACCAAACAGTAAATTCTTAAGCAACAATCAAGATGAACTCACACCCCCTCCATAGCAAAGTCATACCAGTAAAACAACTTATCATTTAACAATATGTCTGCAACTCACCCTGAAGTCTAATTCTGGCTGTGTCCAGAGGGAAAAACACAGTCATTGCGGTCATACTGCCCTGTGAACAACATACAATAACTGGTCACTACGAACAAGGGCTCAGATTCTAATGAATATCCTGATCAATCAGGTCTCAGAATCATAAGTCATTATTCATTTTAAAATTAATTAATTTGATTGCATTCAGCCACAAGAGCATTAGTGAGATCACCTACTGACGTTTGATGATTAGATCTGGACACACAAAGACATCTCTAACTGTTGGGTGGGCAATATGATGACATTTATTGTTATTGTGATAACTTAATGATATGCTTTTTTTGAGCATATAACAGACAAAGGTCAGTGCCTGCTCCTTCCATGTGCCATGGAGAAAGAGCATAATCTGTCCTGTTTAACTGCATGAAGTGCGGCACACTATATGAAATACTGAAGGAAGAATGTTGTTTTCACACTTTTGGGTTTTTGAAATTTGGCTGTAGTGGAGTTTTTTTTTTTTTTAAATACCCCTCTGGCCGACGCTTGTCATTAGGTATGGTAACGTCAGGCTCCAAAGTCCCAATCTATCCATCCCTCCCTCCCAATCTAGTGAGATTCTACATGTTGTGCATGTGTGTGCACTGGGTTAGGAATGAGTGAACCCTAAAGTAGCTGAATTACAAGGGGAATCTGGATAAATGTGGGTTTGTAATGTCACACAGCATTTTATACGCTTAAGAATTGTGACTATTACCAAAATAACTACAGAATATCGCCCAGCCGCGCTTTACATTCAGTCTGTTTAAATCTGCATGGGTCAACTCTTCCTAGCTTATCAGAACATTTGTATGTTGCTAGATTTGTCGTTAAAACGAACTGCTAAGGGTGAAGTAAGGCTGCTCTGTAGTCGAGGTGAGTTCTCTTACCATCGCTCCTGCCACGGCGTGGACAAGAGTCTCATAAGACAGAAGACCCACAGCTGCTCCGTCATTCTCAGACATTCTGCTCGCGGTCTCTGAGCAGCAGAAAGCAGCTAATGAATGCGACTCTGAGCGGTTTAAGATGGAAACGGCTGGTCCTGAGAAGCTTCTAGCTCCCTTTGGGATTTTCAGTCCATTCTCACGGATGACAACAGTGGTCAGAACGAACAACCGACGGTTCAGTACCTGCCCCGCATTTCCGCGTTGTCCATTAACCGGCTCTGGTCGTTTGCTGTAACATGACTCGAGATCGCCATCTGCCGCCCGGGTGTGCTGCTGGGAACGGCCATGGCGGCCTAAATGTGAAGTTCGTGTGGGCGACAGTAGACGGCGCCGTACTGCAGACACGTGGCTGTAATTTTAGGTCAGAGGAGGTAAACACCAAATTCAGGAGAAAAATTTGTTAAAGAATTACTAACCTAGTCAACTGAGAAGCACATATGTTCTAACAGATTACAAGGAGGAGATGGCTAAGCATGTTAGGAAAAGATATTCGGTCTATTCGATTTTACCAAAAGCAAAAGGGATGAATTTTTGTCGGAATAACAATGAAGCATGTTTTCTTTCAGTGTGAAAAGATAGAAGCATGGACAAATTCAAAACTGGCTTAGGTCTGAAAATGCTGAGGTCCATCTGAAATGTGAAGGTCAGCCTGAATTTCAGTGAATATTTTGACTGTGTTGTGCATATTTACACATAAGTATCAATGTACTCAGGTGATTCCCCAATTAAATATACAGACTTTTGTTTTATTTATTAATTAATTAATTTATTTATTTTCTTCTTTATTTATATATTTGTTTTTGATTTTCAGCATGGTGGTCTGTCGTTGCTTTGTTTCCAGTGTTTTGATGTTTTTAGATCGGACAAGGTGTGAAACCTAATAAGTAAACTAAGGCAGCTGATTGGTGCGGGGGAAAGGTCACTGTGATAAATGTTGTGGAAAAATGTTCCCAGTAAACTATTCCCAAAGGTGATCAGCAAAAAGGCTGTAGATTAATATTCTAGTTACGTTCCACATCGTACATATTGCTGTGTGTTGCAGTTTCTTTTTCTCCTCCTCTGTTCATAGCAGAAGCTTGTCAAACTTTCAACAAAGAATCTTGTCGTAATTATTTTCTCTGAATATTAACTTAGACTCTCAAAATAATTGTTATTGACATTTTGACTAAGTATCTCCAAATAATGACTATATTTATTACTAATGACTGGTTGAATTACATGTTTGTTTGGTTTTTATATTGAAAACACACTAAAACATCCTCTACAGGGACCACCCTTCTGCACATTTTAAAGCTCAATTACTTTTATTTGCTGTATTTATTATAATTGGGAAAAAATAAAGCATAAAATGTGGCCTGTGCAAAGGTTATGGCATATTTTACATATTTTTTTCCAATATGTAAAAGTGAATATAGAAATACACATGATATGGACAAAGATATTGGGACATTTCAGCCACACCCTTTGCTAACAGGTGGATCAAATTAAGCACATGACCTTGCAATTGCGATAGACAACCACTGGCAGTAGAATGAGTTGTGCTGAAGAACTTTAAAAGTGACTTTAAACAGGGCACTGTCATTGGATCTCACCTTTGGCACAAGCCAGTTTGTGAAATATCTGTCCTGCTAGATCTGCCCCTGTCAACTGTAAGTGCTATTATTGTTAGTTACAGTGAAGGGAGAACTTGCTTTGGCTTACCAAAACAACTTTGTAACTTTGTGGAACAGTTTGGGAAGGACCTTTTCTGTTACAGCATGACTGAGCCCCAGTACACAAAGCATGGTCCATAAAAGCATGATTGGGTGAGTTTGGTGTGGAAGAACTTAACAGAGCCCTGACCTCAACCCCATCAATCATCTTTGGGGTGAACTAGAACAGAGAGTGCGAGCCAGGCACTCTCACCCAACATCAGTGTCTGACCTCACAGATGCTCTGTAATGGGCACTGTAAAGTCCCACAGACACACTTCCTAGAAGAGTAGAAGCTGTTATAGGTTCAAAGGAGGACTAACTCCATATTACTGTCTATAGTTTTAGGATGGGATGTGTGTGTGTGGGTGTGAGTGTGTGTGTGTGTGTGGGTGGGTGTGTTAATGGCTTGATTCTTCCCAAAAACATCCAGGGAATATCTGTAATTGGTCATGATATTCAAAGCACAAAATAAAACATTCAGTGATTGGTTAAAGGTTCATTTACATATCACTCAGTTCTACTATCCATACTGCGAAGGCCGATGACACAATCAAAAAGTGATATAATTACAGTGATATTGTGCACAAAATATAATTTGTTAATTGTTATTGTGACAATGTGCAGCCCTAATAAACAAGTATATGGCTGTTTTATGACATTTAATTTTTATCATACAAAACAATGAAGAGAAGCAAAAATGTATCCCTGTGGAAAAGTGTCACAGCAAATGGTGGACTTTGCTTTGTTTTATGGCTCTGACTAAGTGGTAATGACGCCCTGGCTGGGCAATTCAGCCCCACATACTTCTCCTTTTGGATGCGCAGAGAGAGAAGAGAGGGGTCTGAAAATGTTCTTCTGAAGCTGCGTGCCTGATTACAGTCGAATCTTTTGTTCAAAACCTGCTAGTATCTGTCACAGTCATGTCAAGATATCATAAAGCAGCCATTGATGGCTATTTGGATCTCTTAAAGGAGGCCACTAAAAAGGATTTGAACACCCCTGACGAGGATGGCATGACACCCACTCTGTGGGCAGCTTACCATGGGCGACTGGAGGCTCTTCAGCTTATCTGTAGCAGAGGGTGAGCTTTATTTTCTACTCTTTGTTCACTTCACCATACATGCATACTGTAGGTTATATATTTTGGATGAATCAGTTCCAGTAGTTGAGCAGATTAACAGACTCTGTTTATACCACTGGAGGGAAAATAGTAGTGTCTCATGACTTAACAAAAAAATCTAAGGTATTTAGGAAAAGAGACTAGACATGATTTGTCTTGCACTGGTTGCAAAAGAAGAGGGACATTTTTTAGGATATGTGTAAATAGAAATTAGGTATCATAGTAAGTTATAGTTTTGTTGTATTGTTTAAAAGAAATCTTGTAATTAACCTCACAAGATAACATTTTGTTTTCTGCAAGCTTTTCAGCATGCTCAGATGTGTCCTTTTTTGTCATTGGATACTTCAGATTACTTCACTTAGTGCAAAGGTAGCCATAATTCTACTTTATCTCTTTAAAAGAATGGTAAGTCTGGTCACTTCCGGTCTATAAACATTACAGCCAGGCGTGTGTATGATGTGAATACGTTTAAAATTCACCATTTCTGTCTTTCATAACTCAATAAACAAGGCTCATCCTTGCAGATTGCCAGAGATTATCATGGCCTCATTTTTCTGTTTCAGTGTGTTACAATCTGCCATTCTCTATTCCTGCTTAGTATTCCCATAAGCAATGCCAAGTGTTTAATGAGGCAAATGAATTATGTAAATAAGAAACAATAGGGCTTCTCATGCTTCTGTAGCTTTTTCAGTATTGATGGTTCCACAAAGCTTGAACAGTTGTATGTAAATGTGCCCAAATGACATATTTTGTTGATTTTTAAAAATTTTGTTGAAAGTCAACAGTAAAATGTCAACACAACTTCCCCTAAAATAACATTTTTCTGCAAATATTAATGAACAGTTAGGTTAATGTGATTAATTTAAAAGAAAAAGAAAAAAAATAGATAAAATTTCCAGAATGTGCCAAAGTTTTGACACCCTTCCAGTTGTAAAATCTGGACTTATTAGGCCTTAATTGACTTGTTAGGACTGGTTAGGCAGGTCAGACATTGTCAGCTGATGACAATTCTAGGACATCATACATTCTCTGACTCTTTAAATCTCCTGCTAACACTCAACAACTATGGGTTCCTCTAAACAGCTGGCTGAGGGTCTGAAAATGAAATGTATTGATGCCTACAAAGCAGGCAAAGCTATAAAAATATATCAAAGTGCTTCCAGCTCACAATTTCTACTGTCTAGAAATAGAAAGTCAAAGCTTAACTCCAATAAAAAAGATCCTAAAGGAAGGGTTAAGTGTCATCAAAAGGAAACCTGACCTGCAACTTCATCTCAAAAGTCAACATGTAAAGAATGTAAAACAACATCTAGATAAGCCAGAGACATTGGGAAACAGGTGTTGTCAAATGAAAAAGAACATCTTGCCATCGTTAAAATATGGGGGGGGGGGGGGGGGGGGGGGGGGGTATTGTATGGGTAGATGGAAGGATGAATTCCACTAAATATCGGCAAGTTCTGGAAGAAAATGTAGCGCAGCCAGTCAAGGGACTGAAGCTGAAAAGAGGCTGGCTTGTACAGCATGACGATGATCTACAACAAACCCCAAAATCTACCATGAACTACTGCAAGAAACACAAGCTGAAGCTTTTGGAATGCCCCTCACATTCGCACTTGAAAATCTGTATGTAGACAACCCAAAAATATTGCAGAACTACCCATGAAAAAGTGGGTGACAATTCCTGAAACAAAAACAGAGAGACTCCTTGCTGGCTTCAAAAAGTGTCTGTAAGCTGTGATATCTGACAGAGAGGTGCTACTCAGTACTAATTTCGTAAGGTGTCTAGACTTCGGCACATGCCACAATTACCATTTAATTTATTTCGAAGTATTTTTAAATCAATCCGATTTGCAGTAGCTGCATATTAACATTTACAAAAATTGTTTAGTAGTTTGCTGCAGAGGCTGTGTTCACTTTTTGTCTCTTCAAAAATCATCAAAATATGTAATTTGACCAGGGGTCCCCAATGGGATTATTATAATAGGGCCATTTTCCATGTCAGGTTTAGGTAGACAGCTACTGATGACTTGGAAATAACCTTCGTTATCAGCGCTGAGCTGTTATTACTATGGAAAGATGCTACACACACAGAAATAAGCGGATGCAGATATTGTTATCTCAGATTTTACGTGCATGGCTGGACCTCACATTGACCTTCGCTCTTAATGGATTACAGATTAACTTGCTGTTATGTTAGACGATATTTAAGCTATAATAAAGCAGATGGTAAAGACCTACAGTTCCTTGTTGCTGTAACAAGATGCCATATTTTTTAAAATTGTAACTTTAGAAGAGAGTTTTTTTTTTAATTCTTACTTTTAAATGAATGATTGGCTAAAAAATCAAGTTTATACAATTCTCCAATCACCAGAAGCACAGTCAATTGGCAAATACATGTTTGATGTTTGAAGTTGTCTTCTTCAGTTTTGTACTAGGTCTATTAGCTTCATAGCAAATTCAGACACCAAATATGCCTTTTCCAAATAGCTATGTTTGGGCTAAGAGGAGTATATATGTTGGCGTAAATCATTCTTTGAATGCATGTTAATGCAATGAGATGATTTTCGCAGTAATTTGGATCATTTTTATCATCACTAAATATTCACACATCTTAAAGGCCAGCTGGTGTTTTTCAATAAGAAGTTATCATATGACAGCTGTGATTTGAATGAAAACATCTGACAGGATGGTATCAAGTTAGGAATGAATGACAAGTTGTTATGCAATTGGACTAATAAAGCATGTCAAAGATACAGCACAATCTTTATAGATTCTGTATATAATTCCCAAATTAAACACAAGGTTGTGCAAGGTTGTTAAAGAATACAAGAAAGAATATAAGAATACACAGATGACTCCTTAGATCTAAATGATACACTGTGTGTTTGTTTTACAGTGGAGATCCTGACAGAAGTGATATCTGGGGGAACACACCCTTACACCATGCAGCCTCCAACGGGCACATGCACATCCTTAGCTTCCTGGTGAACTTCGGAGCCAATCTCTTCGCTTTGGACAATGACTTCCACACTCCTATGGATGTGGCTGCCTCCAGGGATCAGATGAATTGTGTCCGCTTCCTAGACAACGCCGCCTCTCAGCAGACCCACCAGAATGCAAAGAAAGTGGCTCGCTTAAAGGAGCAGGCAGTCAAAGATGCGGAGCGCAGGGTGAAGCTGTGCGAGAAGGTCAAGAAGAGGCATCAGAGTAAGATGGACAAGATGTATCGTGGTGGTGGCTCTGTCTCCGAAGCCAGCATGTCTTCTCTCTCCAGCACAGGCACAATGAACAACGTCAATGAGCAGTTCTCAAAGCTCATCGCCTCAGACACAACTGGGTCTATCAAGGCAACGATCAAGGGAACCCTCCAGCGCAAGTTTGGAAAGAAGGACAAGGAAACTGTGTCTAGACAAGGGGACAGCAATGTTATATATGTAAAGCAGGAGAATGGAAATGCAGAAAAGCCAGACTTCACAGATGTCTTCAACGAGCTGGATGAAAACGAGGATGATGAAGATGGAATGGGAGGTTTCAAAGATGAAAAAGATGAAGAAGGTGCTGGTCAAGTGAAGGAGTCCATTTTCAAAAGACCCGGCCTCGGGAACATGGTTTTCCGAAAGAATTTCTCCATGGAAATGGGCATTGAGCCAGATGAATTCCCCAGTGGCGACACAGAGGACCTAGGATACCTCATCCGCAAGGAGGTGTTTGAGACAGAAGATGAAGGATTGGAGGACTATTCAGAAGAGGACTCGCAGCTGCCTTGGAAGCAGGAGGAGCTCGGACTGGACGAGGATGAAGAGGAGACTTCACCCCTGGACGCTTTCCTTAATTCTGTTAACCTACTGGACTTTGCCCCTGTGTTCGTCCGTGAGCAGTTGGACCTTGAAGCCCTCATGCTCTGCTCAGATGATGATCTAAAAAGCATCCGGATCCAGCTGGGACCTCGCAAGAAGATTCTAGAAGCAGCAGCTAGAAGGAAAGCAGCCTTGGAGCAGCCTGGTGTCATTAAGGACACCTTCCTGTAATGCCACCATACGTACATTCATACGCAACAGTTTGAACCCCTTTTGCTGATTTTATTTGTGAAAATAAGTACAAATTCTCTCCAGGGAATAAGCTGAAATATTTTTCCGCAAATGTTTTAGTGCAGAGAATTTGTTAAGCAGATAAACAATAATCATGCAGTAAAATGTACAGAAGTGTGTTCTCTGTAGAGGGTGTGTCATCTAACTCTTTTTCATTTAAAAAGTCAACAAAATGTGTAATTTAACCAGAGGTGCCCAAACGTCTGTACACCACTGTGTATGAATGTTTCCAGTGTCATTTATCTGAAACTCTAAGTGATTCAACTGCTTATTCCTCGTCACACTGTTTCACAGCTTTTCAAATATTGAAATAATTTACTGTAAATGTAAGATGTTGGTAATAAAATATGTAAAATACTTTATTATAGAAAAAAATCAGCAAATTCTTGTCTTGTATTATTTGCCATTTAAAATTCCTTACAAATAAATCTGACATATGTACATTTTCTCTCCTTTACCCATTTTTCTCAAGAGCTATGCTGATGATTATACACAGCTATGGCATCCATATACAGTTTTGATGGTCTCCTATCACCTGCCCCTATTTAGTGGTCCCGGGGGCAGTCGTGGGCTGGAGGTTATGGAACTGGCCCTGTGACCGGAAGGTTGCCGGTTCAATTGCCAGTGCTAAGAGCACATGACTGAGGTGTCCATGAGCAAGACACCTAACCCCCAATTGCTCCCTGGGTGCTGTGGATAGGGCTGCACACTGCTCCGGGCAAGTGTGCTCACTGCCCCCTAGTGTGTGTGTGTGTGCTCACTTGTGTGTATGTGGTGTTTCACTTCATGGATGGGTTAAAAGCAGCGGTGGAATTTCCTCGTTTGTGGGATTAAAGAAGTCTCACTTAGCTATAGATGGTCTACACATACTTAAATTATTAAGAAGCCTGTTTTGAATTTATTGTTTTTGTGATGTCACTAAAACCAATGTATTTACATTTATCCACCTATTCTGCATACAACAGTTTAACCCTGCCTATTCAGACTTCAGTTAAAAGGGGTGTTTCAGCCTAGACTGCTTTTTGAATGAGGCAGCAATACATATTAAACATGAAAAGAGGTCATTTACATCTGAAAGGAATATTTATAAAAACAGCCTGTTTAATTCTAAATAATAAAGAGAGATTTGAAATAAGACATATCACAAATATAGTTAGTGGACCACAGAAAAAAAATACAATACAAGAAAAATCAAGGATATGAATCCTTTAATATTGATTTAATACTTTAAAACTGAGTTGGTCAGTCTAGGCTGATTTAAATGACAGCTTTTACTTTCAAATACAGTTTAATTAAATATACACTATATTTCCAAAAGTATTCACTCGTCTTTGCACGCATATGAATTGAGTGACGTCCCATTCTTAATCCATAGGGTTTAATATGATGTCGGCCCACCCTTTGCAGCTATAACAGCTTCAGCTCTTCTGGGAAGGCTTTCCACAAAGTTTCGGAGTGTTTTTATGGGACTTTTTGACCATTTTTCCAGATGCACATTTGTGAAGTCAGACACTGATGTTGGTGAGAAGGCCTGGCTCGCAGTCTCCACTCTAATTCATCCCAAAGGTGTTCTATTGGGTTGAGGTCAGGACTCTCTGGTAGCCAATCAAGTTCTTCCACACCAAACTCACTCATCCATGTCTTTATGGACCTTGCTTTGTGCACTAGTGCGCAGTCATGTTGGAACAGGAAGGAGCCATCCCCAAACTGTTCCCACAAAGTTGGAAGCATGACGTTGTCCAAAATCTCTTGGTCTGCTGAAGCATTAAGAGCCCAACTCCTGAAAAACAACCCCACACCATAATTGCCCCTCCACCAAACTTTACATTCGGCACAATGCAGTCAGACAAGTACTGTTCTCCTGGCAACCACCAAACCCAGTGTCATCCATCACACTGCCAGACGGAGAAGCGTGATTCGTCACTCCAGAGAACACTGTTCTAGAGTCCAGTGACGGTGCTTTACACTACTGCATTCTATGCTTTGCATTGCACTTGGTGATGTAAGGCTTGGATGCAGTTGCTTGGCCATGGAAACCCATTCCATGAAGCTCTCTATGCTGTTCTTGAGCTCATCTGAAGGCCACATGAAGTTTGGAGGTCTGTAGTGATTGACTCTGCAGAAAGTTGACGACCTCTGAGCACTATGTGCCTCAGCATCCGCTGACCCTGTTGTGTCATTTTGTGTGGTCAACCACTTCGTGGCTGAGTTGCTGTCGTTCCCAATCGCTTCCACTTTGTTACAATACCACTGACAGTTGACTATGGAATATTTAGTAGCGAGGAAATTTCATGACTGGACTTGTTGCACAGGTGGCATCCTATCATGATACCATGCTAGAATTTACTGAGCTCCTGAGAGCGACCCATTCTTTCATAAATGTTTGTAGAAGCAGTCCGTATGCCTAGGTATTTGGTTTTATACACCTGTGGCCATAGAACTGATTGGAACACCTGAATTCAATGATTTGGATGGGTGACTGAATACTTTTGACAATATAGTGTACATGCAATTAGTAACTGCAGACTTTTCCCTTTTCCTTCATGTGTACGCACTTTGTGACTGCAAACACACAAGTGATTTGAATGCAAAAAGGATTACATTTAATTGTGCACAGATTTAACAGTTCCTATATGGATAGTTTGGCCTTTAAATCAATAGAAAAGCATTAGTTGAAAGAAATTATACAACTGCCATTGCCTTATGTTTCACAGTTGTCCCTCAAAAGCTATAAATGGAGCATTCAAATTAATTAACTTTAGTTAAAGTCCAGTTGGAAGGAGAGAATTATACATTAATGCTGCTCTAGTTCTGAGGTTTAAGCTTAAAGCTGGTAGCCTGTGCGCTGAGTCATTTAACTTGAGTTCTTGTTTGGTTGATTTCAATTTTGCCTCATTAATGTACAAACCCCATCTCCAGAAAAGCTGAGACATTTTGTAATGCCCTAACGTCTATCTACAAAATACAACTGGTTAGTGAAAACATTGGAAATCTTTTCTTTGTACTTTTGCCAGTTAAAGAAATGTTCAAGAGAATGAACAAATCATAGATTCTTATTTTTATCGTAATATTTTACAAAATGTTGCAACTTTTCTGGAGATGGGGTTTGCACCATCAACTCTATATATAACTGATGCCATCACTGTCTTGTGCAGTATTTTTGTTTATTTTGTTTATATTTAGGACCCCCCGTTAGCTGCAATTGTGAAAGACACTATTATTCCTGGGGTCCAGTAGACATATCATACAAAATAGTGCAGTAACAATTAACAGCACAAGTCATGCAAAACACTAGAGTAAAAAAAATCAAGAAAAACAAACAAAAAAAAGACTGAGAGAAAACAAACAAAAAATATTTGAATTTCTAAGTAAAAAAGAGAAAGTAAAAAACTAGCAACAGTCCACATTTAGGGGTACATATGTTATGTTTTGTGTCTATAGAAAAATTGCATAACTGACATTTTTAGAGAGAATGCAATGCCTTTGTGTAGCAGCATCATTCACGTTGCTCAGGGTGAAATAGTGCAGATCACAAGCTGCAGTGGGATGTGTGGAGGAGCTAAAGACTGTAAAATTCACAAAATTAAGAGAAATATACTGGCTGTACTGAAAGAATGGAACATTTTATTGACAGCAAACTAAGTAGCTGCTAATAAAGCATTAACTGACAAGACAGACTGAATAATAACTGCTCTGTGGTGGTCCTTGCCATTGAAGAAAAAGGGGATAACAAAGTATGAAGACCAGTAAAGTTATAATCAGTGATTGTATGCAACTGGCAGTGGCATCCAGGTAAACAAATAACAGTGGCATTCTTGCTTGCGTGTGGGATGATGGTGTTAGCTACTGTAATATCCTAAAAGATGAACAGGGTACAAGGGGGAGAAAAAATGAGAAAAAGTCATGTTGTTTGCCACAGGTCATCCTCCAATGCACAGATCTCCAACACCAAACCAGTCTACTGCTGTGATGTACTCTGTAGCTATAAATCACATAACACCCTGAAGGGCCTGATTGTGATAGTGCCACATGGAGCAGTTACCTTTGTATCAAACATCTGTGTAGGATCCAAAGGGACAAGGAACTGTTTAGGTGCTCAGGCGTTCAAGACCTACTAAGAAAGGACATGGCTGTGATGGCAGACAAGGGTCCTCTACTATCCACCATTCCTCTCAAAAGAGCAGCAGATACCAGGAGGACAGGTACAGAAAACTCAGGAGGTGGCACACCTTTGAGTTCATGTTGAGAGGCTAATTGGAAGAAACTAAACAAGCTGTTCCAGCCAGTGTGTGAAATACTCCCTGGTATCCACAGGGTCCCATGTTGACTGACTGCTAACTCACTCGCCATAGCAGCACTAATGCTAGTTTTAATGGCAGCAAGATGTTTGGTTTAACAGTTTTTCTCTTGGAAAATGCTCTTTTATAGTGTGGTAATGTGCACTTCTACACATTAACTGAGATCTTACACCTTCTTTTTTGTCTTTTTCTGAGAAACCAGGCTCTTGGGAAATTGGGCTGACAATGACCGTTCCCTGAATTTGCATCATGCAAATGATTTTCAGAATTTCACTTTGAGACATTCAGGAAGTCCAAGAGGTTAATTAGGGGGTTTGGAATATTTCACACCTTGGCTTCAGTCTGAAGTCCACATTTCCAGCATGGGAAGCATCATCACTTTATAGATTGTCACTTGTTTGCTAAGCAGCTATCAGTACGAACCTCTTGAAGAATCACATCGTTTCCATTCAAAAAGAAAACAAATCTTTATTCAAATTCATTAATGCAGAACTCGTGTCACTGTTCAAGAGTGTATTGAAATGTAGCAGCCTGCAGTGAATACACATAATAGTAGAAGCGTTCACCATTCTGTCTTATTTGTGACAACACCTGTGGTTTCCTATAGACACTTTCTGAGACAAATGTGTGCACTCAACAAAATCACACCACTCTGAGCCTGAAATGAGATGCTGGCCTCAAACTCGCCAGTAATAGGCAAGCTGTGTTTTCAGGATGAGTGAGTCATTCTTCATTACAATGTATTTGCAGTCCACAAAGCTGGGCACATTAGGGCACTTGAACTCCACTAAACCAAATGGTGGGTTTCCAAGAGGGCCAGACACCTTGTCGTATGGGGAAGAAGCAAGCCAAGGGATGTCAGGGTGGGTCAGGAGGCCACAGGAGTAACAATTTACATTTTTTATCTTGGCATACTCCATTGCTGCCTCCATCTCCAGACCCCTCCTCATTTCAGCTGTTGGTACTGCACCTTTGAGCATTCTCTCAGGCAGATTACTTGCTGAAGACAACTCCCGAACATAACAAGCCTCTCAGTCTCGGCTTGCAGAGCATGTGCCACTCATAAAGATCAGCAGACATTCCTGTGATGCAGACAGACCAAAGACCTGGATAGAGGCTCAAAGTTTATATAAGTTGCCTCAGCCCTGTGCACAGAGAGGTCTCTCTAACCTATTGGTATCTAGCAAAGATAGTCAAAGATAGACGAAGCACTTCTTGTAAGTCGCTCTGGATAAGGGGTCTGCTAAATGCTGTAAATGTAAATGTAGGTCAGGGAGAGGCCCCTCGAGCGCCTTGTAAACTGTCCTTCTGTAAACAGATACAAATACAGACTTTACAAAACATACTTCATATTTTTTCCAAAATCTTTTTCAGTTGCACCCTGGATATGTAAATAAAAAGTTAGAAAGAAATAGCTAGTAGAGCCTTCATCCTGTCGTAAATAAAATCTATATTTTGAACAGCTTTGTTTTGTAAGCGACCTGTCCAGGCCGTGTCCCGCCTTCCGCTGGGATAGGCTTCAGCACCACCCCTCCGAGGGGTGAGCGGTTTAGAAACAATGTGTTTTTTAAGCATTTGTCTACATACTATTTATAAGCGATTTATTATGGTTAGACTGAGACCATTTAATTGTGTTTTGGAAAATAATGTGATGGCCCATATCATGTAAAACAATTTGTAATCATTTTTTTGCCTTGTTCGGGAGCTGTCTTCACTTTTTTGTCTGGTAGTTAATTTAGCTCATATATGTTAATACTCAAACCTGTCCTGTAACACCGTAAAACTGTTGTTTTTTGCGCTTTAGAGCTCCAATTTATGTAAATCATATACAGCCTTGTGCTCTTTTCAGAGAGGGGCGTGGTATGCAAAGTATAGCCCCGCCGTAGCCCCGCCCCTTGCCGGGCGGCCTCTTTGTGTTGTTGTTTATGTTTGCGCGATCAGTTGTGAGCGCGTGTTTTCTCTGTGCTATGGAAGGGTGGGGGTGAGAAATGGGTTGTTTGGTGTAAAGGAGGGTCGGGGTCACCATGAGACCCCCCCCCACACACCGATGCTGAGGTGAGTGGCTTTTCTGCATTGTACAAAAATAAAGAGCATTTTCGAACTGAAGTTATAGCATCCCTTGTCTTTTCTTTTGCCACTGTACCACTAAGGTTTAAGGTTTAATTTGCAGTTAAATACAACAAAAACAGCGTTATTTGTACCTGTAGTTTCTAGAAACTGTAGGTGGCGCTAGGCAGCCGCGTGTGTTTGTACTCAACACTTTCTGCTCTCATTGAAGAAGAGATGGCGTCACGACTCACAAACAGTTTGAGGTCGAGATGTGAGGATTATATTCTGTTTTGTTAACTAAAATGACGTTTTTCAGGTAAGACCACGTTGTGTTGTCGTGGCTGTTTTATCGCTGGGTTTTCGTGCGTGTCGTGTCGTCGACATCTGTAAATGAAGAGGTTCAAACGAACATTAAAGCTTTAATGTGTCGGATCAGCAGCTGTAGTAACAGTTCGTGTCAGCTCCCCCTGGACCAGGAGCTTAACGGCGGACAGACCTCTACATTAGTCCGTTTATCTGCGAGTTTATCGGCTCATGTTAGAGCAGGTCCTCAGTTAATTAGGTGTATTAACGGCGTAAGGGTAACTAACGTGCTGACTGCACATATAAGGGAAATCATTTCTTACGGCAGGGTGTTTACGGTGCACGCCCATGGTCTGACATGTATAAGCCACAGGCAGTTGAGGAGAGCATCTGTGTGTTTAGAGGCTTTAAATAAAGAACGAACGCTGACTTGTAGCACATCTTTAATGTCTTTCATCAGTACTATTGATTTAGATCAGTGTAGACCTGTGAAAAATCTTAAAACTGTGAGAAAGCATTGCTCAATGACCCACAGCATTGTTATCAGAAACTACAAGATTTCTGTGTTGCTCCCTGTAAAAAAATATCATGATACCTCAAAACCTTTTCTTGATACATGACGAATATCATGATATTTAGGGTTTATTGTGCTTGAAGCAGACAAAAAGAACTAAAATGAAAAATATTGTAATTTTTATTCGCTATTCATGTTCACCACTGATCCCGATCCAAGTAACTAGAATTATTCGTACTCTCTTATAAAAATGAAGCAAGTCAGTGCTCTGTAAGTAATGACAGTATCCATAATATGCTCAGAAAAGCAAATTGTGACATAACGTGCTGTAACTGGTCATATTGTCCACCTTACGTTTTAATGATTCCACCAGTGTTGAGTGGACTGACCTGTCTGAACACCTTCCTTTTATTTTATTACTATTATTTTTTATTTTTTGTGTAAGATTGTATAAAAAAGAAAAATCAAACAGAAAGAACTTCTCTTGTATGCAAAATATATGTGCTGGTCACAAAATATTCTCTCTCAATATATATATACTCTGGATTATGATGCTCACCTATTTTCACACCCTTAAGAGCTGCTGTCATGGCCACTGTGGCTCATAATAGTAATCAGTTTTGTTCAGATGTTCCTCTGGTTTCTGTCACTACTACTGTAATGAAAATCAGGGTCAGCAAATTTCTCTGTATTAGTTATTCCTGGTTAGTTGGACTTAATGCAGAGTTCTTGGTAGTTATTTTTTCTTTTTTATGTGGCACTGTTGGCCCTTTTTGTCTCTTCTGACTTAAAAAAAACCCCAGAAAAAGTGAATATTGTGAAGCATATCATAAGAATGTATTTATTTATTGTATTTATGTATTGAATATTGTTTAGGCACATCAGTATAACACCCGGTCATGTCTGAACTGAATGTTTAAAGCACTGCCTGCTGAGGTTGTGTCATTTGGCTGTCTTTTGAAGGCAGTGTAGATGTAGGTTATCCCTTATTTTCCATAACGCTATGTGTCAACATACTGATGTCGTAAGAAGACAAAGGCAGAAAGCATTAGGTCAGACACAGTGGGGGAGAATCTGTGTACAAATTCAAGCGATTGTTTATTAAAGATTTTGTTTCTGACAAGAAAGCCTTCATCCTATGGTAAATTAAATATATATGTTGAAAAGCTATTTGCTTTGTAAGTGTTTGTGTGTATGTTACTTGTAAGTGGCTCGTTGTGGTTAGGCTACGAACATTTTGAATGGCATTTTTAATATATTTTAAAGGCCAATATCATGTGAAATTTTCTTCACTTTTAACATATATAACACTCTAACATTTTTACCTGTGTATGAAATAACTGTAGGATCATCCCTAATTATAATTGCACAGTATTTTGTAGTGTAATATTGTAGTCTTAGATCCTGTAGAATTTCATGTAGAATTACTGTAGTTCTTCATCATAAGGAAAGTAATTGGAAACGACCACTACAAGCAATGTTTTTTATATGCAGTCAAAATATTCTGTTTTGCTCTTACAGCCTGCAATAGCGTCAGAATGGAAATCATGGCCGTAAATATGCTGACTGCTTCCCCTGCTACGGCTACGCTGCCACCCTCGCCATGTTTTGAGGACCCTGGCCTGCCACTCGGAAGTTTGGACAATGAAGACTATGTGTTTGTGGAGCCTCGTCACCCCAACAAGGTGCTGGAAGGACTGAACAGCCTACGGCTTAACAACGCCTTCTGCGATGTCACTCTCTGTTGTGGAGGACAGGAGTTTCCATGTCATCGCATCGTGCTGGCCTCCTTCAGCTCTTACTTTCAGGTAAAAATCTGTTCTTGAAGCAAGCAAATGGGAAGCCACAAAGGTGGAGTTCATGTCAGTGGATTCTGAACTAATTACAGTTTAAACTCAACTTGACAGCATAATGTGTGCCAGATAATCATTTGTCCCAAGCATAGTTTATCAGCTCTTTACATTATGTAAACATTTCTTGATGAATGCACTGATAGAAAATGCTGGGGAAAATGACTGGGATCTCCAGCAGCAGAAGCTTAGTTCATGTGCCCTGGGTGATGTGTGTCTGTACTTAGTGTAGGAAGAATAACTTTGTTTCTCTCACTCCATCAACCCCAGCAAAGTACCTGCTAGACTGGGCATCAGTTTGGCCATGCAGACAATATAGAGAAGTTAGCCATTGTAACTGAAATGTGTCTTTTCCTTTAGTATAAATTATTTTGTTAAACACGAGCAGTGTGTTTTTGAAATATGATGTGTTTCATTTAATGTATAATATCTTATAATGCAGACACCTTTATTACTATAAAACAAATGCCTAGTTGCCAAAGTAGTAGGATTTACCAAATTCTATAAGATCTGACGGTTAAGCACAGCGGAATCCAAAGAATAATTCCTGAATATTTCTTTAATCTAGCATTGAATTCAAGAGTAACAATTTAGTTTTCAAAGTATATTGATTCATCATTTTTCTGTGGGGCATACCCACCAAAGTTTTTTGCACTGTCTAATGGACATTGACATTTGTGAATGGTTTGAAGTGAATTTGCTTATTGGTCAAAACCTTGCTAATACCGATAGACAGGAAGTTGCTGTTCAATTTCTGTTATAGCTATCTCTCCACAACTCTCACAGGCCATGTTTTCCACTGACCTGATGGAGTCACGGCAAGAGCGCGTGGCCATCAATGGTGTGGAGCCGCAGATGATTGGCATGCTGGTCAGCTATGCCTATACGGCGGAGGTAGTGATCTCCAAGGCCAACGTGCAGGCCCTGCTGGCTGCTGCCAACCTTCTGGACGTGAGGGCTGTGCGTGAGGCCTGCTGCAGGTTTATGGAACGCCAGATGGATGAAATCAACTGTGTGGGCATTCACTGCTTCGCTGAGGCTCACTCATGTAAGGAGCTGGAGCGCCGCAGTATGGAATACATCCAGCAGCATTTTAGCACTGTCTGCCAGCAGGTGAGATCAACAGGACAGTTTTTCACAGATACTTTGTTGAAACCAAATACTAAGTTTTTTTTGAGAAGCATTGTGTTTTCACCAATGGACGATGGTTAACAGTATTTCGCACACTTGTCATAACAAATTATATAACTAAAACACTGTGCTTAAAACAAAAATTATATTTTTTATATATATATATATATATATATATATATATATATATATATATATATATATATATATATATATCCAGGTGAATTTTGTTTATTATCAGTCTTAATGCATCAGTCTCAGAATCAGCACATCTCATTTATCTATTTTGGTTTGCTCTTACAGGAGGAATTCCTCTCCCTGTGTGCCGATAAACTCACTGAAATTATCTCCAGTGATCACCTCAACGTGCCAAAGGAGGAGACTGTATTTGAAGCTGCCATGCTCTGGTTGGAGAAAAGTGCCTCCCGCAGGCAAAGCTTTGAAAAGGTGAGTTCTGTGTGAATGCCTTATATCCAGTGGAGTATAATGAAGAGAGCAACTTGCTTTGAGGATAAGTAGATATTTATGTTAATGGAGAAGAGGACCCATAGAGGAAGGCTTGGTAAGAGGCCTCCTCATGCTGTAGAAGTCAGGCTCAAAGTGATGGTCAAAATTTGTTCATCTTAAATTTATTAAACTCACTAGACTTGCTTATGTGGCTTTTAGCTCTGTGTGTCATACTGCAATCTATAAAAATGGACAAAAGTATGTTGCATAACTAAACAGTTTTAGTTGTAACTGTATTGGAGGTTTAATTTCATCTTATGTTTGTCCATTTTTACATTACAGTATCACATATAATACTGTGCAACAGTCAGAGCCCTTTGTTTATTTACAACCCCAATTCCAATGAAGTTGGGACGTTGTGTAAAACATAAATAAAAACATAATACAATGATTTGCAAATCCTTTTCAACCTATATTCAATTGAATACACTACAAAGACAAGATATTTAATGTTCAAACGAATAAACTTTATTGTTTTTTGCAAATATTCACTCATTTTGAATTTGATGCCTGCAACACATTCCAAAGAAGTTGGGACAGGGGCATGTTTACCACTGTGTTACATCACCTTTCCTTTTAACAACACTCAATAAGAGTTTGGGAACTGAGGACACTAATTGTTGAAACTTTGTAGGTGGAATTCTTTCCCAATCTTGCTTGATGTACAACTTCAGTTGCTCAACAGTCCGGTGTCTCCGTTGTCGTATTTTGTGCTTCATAATGCGGCACACGTTTTCAGTGGGAGACAGGTCTGGACTGCAGGCAGGCCAGTCTATGACCCGCACTCTTTTACTACGAAGCCACGCTGTTGTAACACGTGCAGAATGTGGCTTGGCATTGTCTTGCTGAAATAAGCAGGACGTCCCTGAAAAAGATGTTGCTTTGAAGGCAGCATATGTTGCTCCAAAACCTGTATGTACCTTTCAGCATTAATGGTGCCTTCACAGATGTGCAAGTTACCCATGCCATGAGCACTAACACCCCCATACCATCAGAGATGCTGGCTTTTGAACTTGCACTGATAACAATCCAGACAGTCCTTTTCCTCTTTGGCCCGGAGGACACGACGTCCATGATTTCCAAAAAGTATTTGAAATGTGGACTCGTCAGACCACAGGACACTTTCCCGCTTTGCGTTTGGGGCAAGTCCTTTCCCCTTACCTAGAGTGGGCATGCCATCCTTTTCTGGGCTAGGACCAAAATGGAAAATATATTTAACAGAAAATTACGCAGAATCCATATGAATAAACATAGTATCACATTTTCAGTATTAATGTGTTCACCCTTTGGCTTTATTGCAGCTTGCATTCTTTTCTGGAGAATTGTTTTCAGACTAATCTGCAGAGATATTTTTCTACACCTCTACAGTTCAGTCTCAGAAGTTAGTTGCATTTTCTGCTTCTCCTATTGATCCCAAACATATTTACTGCTGTTGAGGTCTGAACTCTGTTGTGGTCAGTCCATTGCTCTATTTTCATTTCTCAGTAATGGCTCCTTGACATCTGTACATCCTTCCAGACTCATAGTGTTGAGTGATATTCTCTCAGTGGAAGGATGGACAGAAACATCTGTGGATTTTTTTTTTCCAGATCTGAATGAAGAGTGGAGTTCGATATTCTCCTCTCTCTCAAAGATGAAAGCTTTAAGGACTGTTTATCTGATGTTGACAGTTTTCAGGGTCTACCATGTCTCTAGAAATCTAGGTTTTGTCCACTTAATTTCATTAGATTTTCCCTTCATTATGCAAGTGTATTATATGGAATCACTTCAGAAAGATCTCTTAAAAAATGAACTACTTGTGCTTAATGGCCATTTTGACATTAGTAAAGGGTGGTCTCTGACTTTTGCGCAGTATTATAGTGTTAGAAACAATATTACAAACTGTGTTGGAGTCCTTGATGACTGAGGCATACAGTTAGCATAATTACTGGGTGTAAGCTTCCATCACTTGTTAACTACATTAGCACAAAATTAAAGAGGCCTCAAATATGTGTCATAGTATAGATTGATGAGTGCAGTGTAGTTTTACTGTAGTGCAGCAGCATGAAGAGGAGTGCATTATGTTTAGTCCCCAGATCCATACAACTCAATGGAGAAGCAGGATCACCGTAGGCAGATGAGTGCAGCTGTCTCTTTTGAGGCATGGGGATATGTGAAGGATTAACACAGTGGTGTTTGGTGTATGAACTTAGTCATATACACATAAGGGTGTTTGTGTTTGCTTGTTTGTATACTTAAACTATACTTTGAAACATATCAGATGATGTCTCACAATAACTTGATTTCAATTACAATTCATTAAAAAATCATTTGCTGCGCAATGGAGTCCAACCACCATTGATTCCATTATTTTGGTGCAGTGCATAGTTTTTTAATAAAAGACACTGAATACACAAATGTGACAGGAGGAACTATTAAAACCGTGGTGGAATATCCACAATAAAAGCAAAAATGTATTTGTAATGTATTGAATCTAATTTGTTATGATGTAATATAATTGATCAAGTTGAATAGCCACTTTCTGATCAATGCACCTTTTATTATTTTGTTAATAATACAGCTTTATTATTTTGTTGGTCTGTCAAAGGATTGAAATATTCACTGTAAATCACATTATTTTGTTTAGTTAATCACAATTTATCACATTTGTATTATTTGCGCAAGAATGATTTTTCCATTTAAGAAGCAGTGCATTTTGCTTTTCTAGTACACTTATGAACCCAGAGTGTATAATGATGACGTGTGGTGCGTGTGTGTGATCTGAAGGTGCTTGAACACATCCGACTGCCGTTCATAAGCCCCTATTACATTCATGATGTAATCGAGTCTCTGGATGTGGTGAAGGAGTCTCTGAAGTGCCAAAAACTGATCTCTGAAGCCAAGGACTACCTTCTGCTCCAGGACCGCAGAGGAGAACTCTACAGCCCTCGCGCTCGGCCTCGTAGGGCCACAGGTATGGCAAACACCAATTCACGCTAGGCCTGTCACTATTGATTATATTACTAATACAGGAATCTAGTGATTATTTTGAAGATTCATGTCCTATGCACTCAAATATTTAATATTACCTTATATACACTAATTTGTAACTACTGTGTGTATTTGAAACCGTGTGGGTTTCCTCCCTTTCAGTGATGCTCACAGAAGCGATTTGCGTGCTAATAGCTCCCCCTTGTGTATAATCTTCTAACTGCTGAAAACAGTTTCTATTGACCTGCAGACATCCAGTGTATCATTCAAACTATGAAGTAATCACAGCTGTTTTATTGAGAGAATAAATGATTGAGTTATCATGACAGCCCTTTCTGTTGGAGATTACTTAATTCAATACATTTTAAGGCAAATTTGTAATTCTTTAGACAAGCAGTTTGCATGATGCTAAACTGTTGCCACTAAACGTCTATTACTTGATGTCTACATTAGAATTAGTGGTGGAAATATGATAGTATTTTATTGTATTATAATAAATTGCACCACAATACACTTTTCTGATCATTTGCAAATCTCTTGGAGAAATTTCTTTTTGGAGAAAATTGTGTGAATTAGATTATGGGCTGAGTCGTTGCTTTAAGAGAAGTCATGTCTATATTTGACCTTGTGGTTTATGCTTCATTAGTGTTAAGTTTACAGCTGTTCAAAGAGTTCAAACCCAGACTCAGTGTGTGTTTCTCTCTCTCTCTGACAGGCACAGCTGAAGTAATAGTGACGGTAGGAGGGGAGGATGATAAGGTCGTGCTGCGGAGTGTGGAGAGCTTTGACCCTTTAACCAGTCAATGGAAAAGCCTGGCCTGCCTTCCCTTTGCTGTGAGTAAGCACGGCTTAGTGGTGTCAGGTGAGTGTTTGTTTACATAGTTTGTCTAATTCTTGTCACTTGAGCTCTGTTACACTGTTACTGCAGTGTGTTGTGTGTTGTTTTTGAGTCATTTTCAACTGTCAAACTACATAGCTTTGATCAAACTCAGTCTCTGTTGTACAAGCCAGGTGTTGAACTTAAGCTAAAGGCTACTTATGACCATTTCTCATTCTGAAGTGTTTTATTTTCCAGCTTGCCTTTCTGAGTGATGTTGGTTATCCTGACTTGTGTCTGAGCAGGCTGCATGCTGTATCTGGCTGGAGGAGAATTCCCAGATGGCTCAGCCAGCAGAGAGATGTGGCGCTATGACCCCTGCTTTGATTCTTGGTTAGAGATGGCCCCCATGAATGTGGCAAGATCAGAATTAGGTGAGGCTGAGAAAACATATCACCTGTTTCTTCAGGCATTCTACTCTCATAGTCTCTTACAGAGTCACTCCACGCATTTTAGCTGCATTTGTCATTTTAATCAGGGATTCAGGCAGGAATTTTATTAGTAGGATTGGAAAAAGTAGGAAAAACCGAACAAAACTGTGTACACAGCTAAAAAAGTTATTGATGAAAACGTTGATGATGAGTTTTTAAAAGAAAATGGTATGCAGCAGCAGGTTTTTTGCAGGAAATTATATAAATATATAAGAAGGACTCTCTTTTTCTGTAACTCAGTTTGATGGAAAAACTTCCGGCAACTAAATTTCCACTTTGTTACTACATGTAAAATCTAGCTAACGTTTGTTTTACCTGCACTGAACTCTATTATGACAATTTTAAACAGGTAGCACTTTAACTGAACAGAAATAGTCTCTGTTTCAGAGTCTGGTGTTGTAGAGGGTTGAGTTGTTTAACTTGTTTTGACTCCCCACAGGTCTGGTGATGCTGGATGGATATGTCTTTGCGGTAGGAGGCTGGGAGGGTCGCTCTCGTCTGGACTCAGTCGAGTGTTACAATCCTCACACTAACACCTGGCAGTTTCTGGAGTCTGTCAAAATGGCTGTCACCAGTCCTGCTGTCGTTGCACTGGATGGTTTACTTTATGTCACAGGTAGTGTATTCAGTTTACACATGTTGCTTGGCCTTTCAAAACCAGGTGTCTTTGGGCTCTAATGAAAAGTCATAATAAAATGCAGGAGGCGCTGTTTTGGAAGATGGGGACGGAACTGACCTAGCACAAGTCTACAACCCTAAAACTCATGTGTGGACAGAAGTTGCCTCCATGCAGATTGCCCGCTCCGGCTCCGCAGCCTGCACCCTGAAGGGCAAGATCTATGTAATAGGTGAAAAGGAAACAGTTGTTTATGAGATATGCTTGACAGTTATTTTGTATGCCATTACCTCCTATTTGGATTGTATTTGGCATTTACTTCAGTTCTTCTTCTGCCAAGGTGGCTGGCATGCATCCACCGAAAACACAGACAAAGTGGAATGCTATGACCCGAAGAGCAACAAGTGGACTATGTGTGCTCCGATGAAGGAACGGCGCTATAGGCCTGGGGTGGCAGTTGTGGACGGGAAGATCTATGTGTTGGGAGGAGAAGAGGGCTGGGACAGGTCAGACATGATGCCAGATAAAGTAATAAAACTGAGTGTCCAACTTCTATGTTTGTTGTCTTCTCCAGTCATAGTTAGTCTGTGTATGTTTATATGAATGTTTATCAGTATGTAGTTCTTGTACCACCATATCCCCTTGAAGTGATAGATATCTGAGTTTTTCCAGATTGCATTAATTTTTTCTATAGGCCTCGGAGGATGTTTTAAAAGTTTAATTAGGTCTGGTGCTACTCTTAATCTTTGCAAAAGATTGCAAAGCCTTTTTTTGTTAATGGTTATTTGTAGCGTTACTTTGTAGGGAAAAAATGCACTAAAAAATGGTGTCCTTGCACTGGAACAGCTAAGAATATTTATACGACAATTCATAAGTCAGATCTGTCGAGTTAAATTTAGGTTTTTTGAGTTTTTTGGACTCTGGATGGACGTAGACACCAAGTATAGAGGTTATAGTATGGGTATGAATGCCAGTGTAGTGATGGCATAGAGGAAAACACACAGTAGACTTAAGGTTTGATTAACTGTCCAGGCAGGAAAACTACTGCCACACTAATAAGAGTCCTTGGGCAAGACTCCTAATATTACAACCCCAATTCCAGTGAAGTTGGGACATTGTGTAAAACATAAATAAAAACAAAATACAATGAATTGCAAATCCTTTTCAACCTATATTCAACTGAATACACTACAAAGACAAGATATTTAATGTTTGAACGGATAAACTTTATTGTTTTTTGCAAATATTCACTAATTTTGAATTTGATGCCTGCTACACATTCCAAAGAAGTTGGGACAGGGGCGTGTTTACCACTGTGTTACATCACCTTTCCTTTTAACAACACTCAATAAGCGTTTGGGAACTGAGGGCACTAATTGTTGGAGCTTTGTAGGTGGAATTCTTTCCCATTCTTGCTTGATGTACAACTTCAGTTGCTCAACAGTCCGGTGTCTCCGTTGTCGTATTTTGCGCTTCATAATGCAGCACACGTTTTCAGTGGGAGACAAGTCTGGACTGCAGGCAGGCCAGTCTAGTACCCGCACTCTTTTACTACGAAGCCACTCTGTTGTAACACGTGCAGAATGTGGCTTGGCATTGTCTTGCTGAAATAAGCAGGACGTCCCTGAAAAAGACGTTGCTTGGATGGCAGCATATGTTGCTCCAAAACCTGTATGTACCTTTCAGCATTAATGGTGCCTTCACAGATGTGCAAGTTACTCATGCCATGGGCACTAACACCCCCACATACCACCAGAGATGCTGGCTTTTGAACTTTGCACTGATAACAATCCAGACAGTCCTTTTCCTCTTTGACCCGGAGGACATGACGTCCATGATTTCCGAAAACAATTTGAAATGTGGACTCGTCAGACCACAGGACACTTTTCCACTTTGCGTCAGTCCATCTCAGATGAGCTCAGGCCCAGAGAAGCCGGCAGCATTTCTGGGTGTTGTTGATATATGGCTTTCGCTTTGCATGGCAGAGTTTTAACTTGCACTTGTAGATGGAGCGACGAACTGTGTTCACTGACAGTGGTTTTCTGAAGTGTTCCTGAGCCCATGTGGGAATATCCGTTACAGAATGATGTCGGTTTTTAATGCAGTGCTGAGGGATCGAAGGTCACGGGCATTCACTGTTGGTTTTCTGCCTTGCCGCTTACTTGCAGAGATTTCTCCAGATTCTCTGAATCTTTTGATGATATTATGGACTGTAGATGATGAAATGCAGGTTGAGAAACATTGTTCTTAAACTGTTGTTCACGCAGTTGTTCACAGAGTGGTGAACCTCGCCCCATCCTTGCTTGTGAACAACTGAGCCTTTCAGGTATGCTCCCTTTATACCCAATCATGTCACTCACCTGTTTCCAATTAACCTGTTCACCTGTGAAATGTTCCAAACAGGTGTTTTTGAGCATTCCTCAACTTTCCCAGTCTTTTGTTGCCCCTGTCCCAACTTCTTTGGAACGTGTTGCAGGCATCAAATTCAAAATGATTTGCAAAAAACAATAAAGTTTATCCGTTTGAACATTAAATATATTGTCTTTGTAGTGTATTCAATTGAATATAGGTTGAAAAGGATTTGCAATTCATTGTATTTTGTTTTTATTTATGTTTTACACAACGTCCCAACTTCATTGGAATTGGGGTTGTACATTTGTCTACCTTTTTACACCAACTAGCCACTTACTTTAAAAATATCTCCTTGTATCTACACTCATTACCATATTGGTGCACTTTTTAGTTCTGCAGTTGCAGATTGTAGTTCATCTGCTTCTCTGCATAACTTCTTAAATGATCAGAACCCTCACAGAACCACCACTGAGCAGGTATTATTTGGAGAGTGGATGAATCTCAGCACTGCAGTGACACTGCCGTGGTAATGGTGTGTTAGTGTGAGTTTTTAAACACATCTGTGTCACTGCTGGATTGAGAATAAGATAAAATAATCCTTTATAAGTCCCACAATGGGGAACCACCAACCAGAAATATTTAGCTTACAGTGTCCACCAATGAAGGACTAGAGGATGACTGACAAACTGCAGCAACAGGTGAGCTACTGTCTCTGATTTTACATCTACAAGGTGGACCAACAAAGTAGGTGTGCCTAACTGTGGACAGTGATATGCTCCTGTAATAGCTCTGTATCTCATCCATTCATGCCAGCGCAACACACACTAACACATACCACCGTCATGTCAGGGTCACTGCAGTGCTGAGAATGATCCACCACCCACATAATACCTGCTGTGTGGTGGTCCCGTTAAGGACCTCACCATTTAAGAACCTCACCATTTAAGAACAGAGTGAAAGAGGGCTTTTAGAGTATGCAGAGAAACAGATGGACTGCAGTCTGTAATTGTAGAACTACCAAGTGTACCTATTTAGAAAGTGGACCTGATAAAATGGACAAAGTGTAGGTGCAAGATAGGTAGATTTAATGAAGTTGCTGCTCGATGTAACTTTTGTAAGCTTGTTGATTGTGGCGGACACTTCAAAAAGCAACCAAAGTTTCTCTGGGTAATGGACTCAGGTTTGTGCAACTGATCTAATCTTCTAAAATGTGTCTATTCTCTAATGGTAAGCTATGTGCATACTTCTTCCCACTCAGGTACCATGACACCATTGAGCGGTACTGTGAAGAGACTGACGCCTGGGAAATTGTGGGTGAGATGCCAACCAGTCGGAGCTGGTTGAGTTGTGTGTCACTACAGCTGAGGAAAGACACGCATGCTGCCAGTCACCCTGGTGCTGCATCTGAGACGGAGTTCCCTGTGGACTGAGGGAATCAAGGTACCTGGTGCATTTAAGCCTCATGCTCTGTGTGCCTACCACACCCAGCAAACACTGCATCTGCGTGTGCAAGAGAAGGCCAGGAGGGCTGCTCTTGAAGTGCTCGTGCCGAATGTAGTTTTCAGTTTGCCGCTTGGCTGTGGAAAAAGGACCCACTGACAGGTCTTAAGAAACTAGTTGTGTGGTAATCTGTCCTTTGGGTCCATTCCACAACCATGGATGGATAGAAGTCAGTGGTCATGTGTAAGAGTGTATGTTTACCCACAGTGTCATGTACATCACCCACCTGAATCTGTGAAAAAAGGTATACAGGGTTCCTACATGTGTTAGCTATGAGCACCATGATTGTGGAATACTGATGTGGTTTTGCCCTTATCAGTTGCAGTTGTGAAGTATTTTTGTACCCCTATTTGAATGGTGGTTTTTGTATTTATTAGGATATGTTAGACATTTTATGGAAGTATGTTATCTAGTTGATTATATAGGAACCATTCCCAATTAATACTAACTTTAATTTTACAGCATTTCAACTTAAGTGACATCAATTTGACACAAACACTTTCACATATAGGTATATATTATATACAGCTGTACACTTGATGTCAGCCACTGAACTTGTGAATTGACTTTCTAATCAGCAGTACTTTCTCAAATTACCTGATAAATTTCTTAATTTTCCATTACGATTCAAGATTGCTACGAGTAATCGAACATAGCCTACACATTCAGAATGGTATTATGTCTTCAAAATTTGTCAGTGATGTATTTTGAGTAGTATGTGTTAATAAAAAAGTATTCAGGGTTAATGTTGGCGTGTCACGTGTATTTATATTCAGAATTGAAATTAAGTAGTTTCCTGCAGCCTCTACTATTTAAAGGGACATTCCAGCCCAAAACTAGTCAGATATCTTGCTTGTCATGTTATGCTCTGTTCTGTAGTGCTGCATTACATCATAGCTTCATTGGTATGGCAAAATTCAGCATCAAATGTTTTGTTTGTGTTGTCTCACTACAATACCCAGCATGCATTGCTTAAATACATCAAAATCATTAGAAATCTCTGCAAAGTTCACCCAGTCCAAAGTGCTAGGGTTCAAATCTTCATTTAGAATTGAACAGGCACCACAGACATGGTTTTACCTTTTGGCTAGAGAAAAGAAGTTAAAACTGAAATAACGTTATTGGATAGCAAGCTACCTTTCTGAATTAACCTTCAACTTACATTTCTCCTCATCTGATAAGTTGTACCTGTAATCTGACAAGTCTACATTATAGAAATGATTTCTATTTATATACATCTGCAATAAGACAGTTGCCTTCCTGGTGGTAATGTTAGCCTGCATTTGCCAGCAAACAGCCCACCACCAAAAATCAACCCCAAAACTGTTTTTTGAAACGTCCACCCATCTTCAAGGTACAACATACAAGGTGAATAAGCATGTTCATAAAGATAGCGATAGTTACTTTTTCATATTGTTTGTAGTAGTGATATTTCTTAAATGTGTAAAGTGTGCAAGTCTACTCCCAACAATGTATATATTCTTGAAAAAAAAGGTGCTTCTTCAAAGTGGTTTGTTCTTTAAGATATTTTGGAATTATGCTGCACAGATATGGGCACAGCCCCTCAGGGCCACCTCTCCAGAATGGAATCGTTTTCACTAGCTTTAAAGTATGTATGCACAATATAGGTGAGAATTTTGTTTATTACAAATATGAAAATAATGTCATCAGAGGAGATTCATGTAGACTTGTATGCATCACCATGTTGACATACTACTAGTTTTACAATTAAAAAAAATAAAATAAAACAGCTTTCAGGACCGTTAAGCTAGCAAAAACAAAAATGGTTCCATGTGAGCACAATGCTTTGAAAAAACAGGGAACATTTTAAAATCTGGCCATTTTGAAAGAAAGGAAAATATAACTGAATAGAATGAGAAAACAAGGGGAAGAAAAACACCACCTCCTGGTGGTGTCCCATCTTAAAAATAAGAGAGGAAAAAAACAAAAGCAAATAAAAAAAACAAAACAAACATGAGGCCATATAAGCATATGTGCTGTATAAAATAAATCATACAGACTGATGAGTTCCCACAGCCTTAAACCAGCAGTCTCTCAATGGCCATCTGCACAGACTGTATCTGAGGCTTCAGCTGTGAGCCTTCCTTTATGGTGACTGAGGTGGCTATCACAGGCCGGGACACCCCACATGCTCGGCCCAAGGCCTGCTTTGAGCGCACGAACACATAAGGGACGTTCTTGTCCTCGCACAGCAGAGGCAGATGAAGAATAATCTCCAGAGGCTCTGCATCGGCAGCCATCACAATGAACTCTGAGATGCCACGATTCAGAGTTTTAGTGGCTAAAGAAAAGAACACAGCCTTCATTAGATATAAAACGATCGACACAAAGCATCAAATATCAGTGATAAGAAATTTTAGGACATTAGAAACACATTTGCAGCTTTAGGTATAGACTATGTTCCACTTGCCTTCATTGGCTCCTTTTCTCAGCTGTTTGTAATTGGCTGCTTGTTGTACCAAGTCTAGAATGGTTTTGGTCAAAGTAGCATCAGCCAGAGGGTACGCCTTTGGGTTCACTTCTGGTTCAGTCTGCAAGGCAATTGTGTTAAATATTAATATACAATATTGCATTTAGCTTGCTTAACGCATTTAACGCGACCCATTTCAAGCACATAATCTGAGAATGAGGCAGGTAAATGTTAGCCAGGTAACTACAGTTGGACATTGTGACAAGTTGGTGGGCAAAGTATATTAAAACAATATTTTTGTGAGGAGGGAAAGAACCAATTTCTACAATGATACACTTACCCTACATGTAGTCGGTCGATCAACCAAAACATGTTTGGTGTACATATTTTCCTTAATTTAGCACTGGAGTCTAACATTTCATGCTATGCTTTCTTTTAAAAATGCCTCGGACATATCTGTAACCGCAAGTAGTCATTTTCTGTGAGGGAGTTTTAGCGTTGGACGCCTGGTTCCCATCATCACCACTGTGAACAATTCTTACTTGGTGAGCTTTTCTAGAACAGAGCATTTCAACTCAAACCACTCTGGATTTTACGTCGTTTAATTATATTTTTCCTCTGTGAATTCCCCCGTCATTTTTGTTCAGCAAACTGAATACAGCACGCAATTCGACAGTCACTTAAAACATATTCTCTGGAAAAAATCTAACTAGCCGGCTAGCTTAAGCAGCTAATGGTTGTTAGAATCGTTACCCTCGTGGCTCCAGCGCTAACGCAGAGGAGCAAAATCTGGACACCTAACCCAAAGTCTTGGCCGACGTTAATAGTATAGAACTCGTATTTCTTGCAATAATATTACTGTGTCATTACTTCACCTAGATTGTCCAGAATGTGTATTATTGTCTAGTTAATCTTTTTCTAATGCTGCCAAAGTTCATTCCACGACGCTTCGTGTTCACCAGCTCCTTCTTTGAATTTTCCAGTTCCACCTTAAATCGCGCAGCCGTTACATTGAGGCACCAAAACGTAAATGCTGCACTATTTAAGGTAGAAAGGGAGAATTCGGACAAAAAGCTGACTCCAGCTTCGTATCAGTGTCTATGCCTCGAGGCTCACTTCCTAAGTTAGCGTTAGATTTCCCGCAAACACAGAACATTAACAAACCAGCTACATCTAGCTAATTAAACGAAACGGCAGATTAATCATTTTACAACGACTCTAAATTCATAACTAACACGATCTAACTGTGTTCAAGTTAATAAACTACGACCTGAGGACACTGGCCATGCCTGTTAGTATCTACAGTAAAGCTAACTAAGCTAAGCTAAGCTACCGGCCTCAGAACAACGTGCGAGCTCCACACGCGGTAGAAGATGACCCACCATTATTCCTGCTGGAGTTCGTAGATCACGCGAACAAGGTGTCTGGTCGTCCTCTCGGCGTGTGCTTCACGGAGGACAATTAATCTGCTTCAAGTGAGAACCGAGTTAAACGCTGAAAGTGATTATTAATGTGATTTAACAGCAGCGCTACGAGCGTTACTTGGTATCGCAGATCAGTTCCTCTCTGGATTTTTCTCGGCGTGTGGGTTTCGCAGAGTTTGCTAAGATTGCTCTCTTGTGGAGCTTCTTGGTATTGCACTCACGTGGGTCTGGATCCCCACATCGTCCTTCCTGAGGCCCTGTCCCAAACGGCGCCCTAAAGCCCTGCGGTAGTCACTTAGACGTAGTGTGCATTGAGGATCAGGACAAATAAACGAAAGCAGACAGAAAAGGAAGTTTCATTCAGCATCATCTGAATGCCCTGTAGCATCATCTGCGTCCCATAGATGTCTACCACATACTAAATAGAAATGTATGCTTTCTATTAATACTTGACACGACGAATACATACATAATACATTCTATAGATGCGACCTATATCGTAAGTATGCATTCTAAATATTAATGCATACTATACGCTAAGTATGCATACATTGTATACATGTACACATACTAAATATGCATATTACATATAGTATACTATGTACTATACAATGAAGTATAATGCATTATATATATGTATATATATATATATATATATATATATATATATATATATATATATATATATATATATATATATATATATTCTATACTAAATGTAAACGCACACTACAGAAAGTATATTACCCACTACATAAAAATCCAATCTCTGTTCAGCACATGAATATATTATAGATTAAAGCATACTGCATTCTATAGCCATACTACGAATAAGTGCATAAACCATAATACGTAATAACATGTGATGCATACATATTATTGCATACTACATTCTATAGATGCATACTATATGGTAAAAGTGCATATTACGTACCATATTTGTGTAATTTAATAATGCACAATGCACTTGATAGATTAATACTACACTAACAAATATACACACGCTAGAAACATGATACATATTAAAGATGCTTACTGCCTGCCATATAATAATGCATACTAAATTACATTGTGTAGATGCATCCTATACCTAAATATAAAGGTACTACATACTACAGAGGCACACTGCCTAATAATGCATGCTGCATACATACTAACTACATACATAACCATGCAAACTTCTGACGCTTCTGACTCGAAGAGGTTCACCAGTCATTCGTAGCCAGGAGTCTAAAGCCTCTTAAGATGTATACTACATACGGCAGGCGCATAATACATAAAAAATGTGCATAATACGCAAAGCACTGGCGTATAAATGATAAATAGCCACCTCCTGGATAGAAATCCTCTGGAATTTGCATCGTTCTGCACAGGGCCGTTCAGGCTTGCGCTCCTCCAGTCCAGCCTGTAAATGTACCGTCTCCACACGTCACTGCGGAACTCATGAGAGCTGCGACTGCTCCGTGTCAGGTCGCCCGTCTATGTCTGCCTTTGCCTGCTGGCTGAAGAAAGAAGGGACCGCAGTCATGAGAGGAATCCAAACTCTTAATCAGCTCTCTGTACGTTTTATTTCATCCTCTGCTACATCCCAGTATGCAGATAATACGATATAGAAAACTATAAGGCTGGATTTGGTATTCCGTTAGCTGCAGGCTAGTCTGTCCGTCTAGAAAAGGCTAGGCAGCTAACCGCTAACTAGGTTAGCTCATCTGCTAACCGGTGTCAGTTATCTTGCTGGTTGTTTTAAATATCGACATTTACAACCGCCAAAAAGAGCTGTTTAGAGTACATTTGAGGCGAGAGCCCAAAAAAGTGCCATATGTACTGTGATTTACATTCAAGCGCGGCGAAATGTCGAGTTTCATTCGCTGAAGGTCATTGCACGTCTTGTGTTTCTGGAAAAAGACCGGTTAGCCGGTAAACTAGTCTTACTGCTACACAACGCCTCGGTTTTCTCGAAGTTAGGTTTCCTTCAAACTCCTACAATGAAAGAACACAGATTAGCGTCAGTTAGCCTGCTAGCTAAAGTCATGAGGGACATCGAGGACGCTGGTACTCGCTGTTAGCCGAGGCTCCTGTCAGCTGGTTCGATATCGCGAACCGAAAGTCTGTGTTAGTGTTACGGTTTGACTGGATTGAGATATGACAAGAAAGTGCAACTTTTGGAAATGTGTCTTTATAACAGCCTCAAAACGCTGGAAAACTAAGTCTCTTCGGTGCAAACTCTTCAATCTTGTCAAAAACTACCGAATGGGTGGGGGAAAAAATCGGAAGTGAACCTGACCGTGAACATCCGAGGAAAACTGTGCTACTGTTACTGCGTTTTATCAAGTGTCTTTAGTGAAAACCCTGTGAATGAGTTATGCAAGATGTAGTTGATGTTCAATTACATGCAAATATCTATGCAAATGTTGATGCTTCTTGAGAAACATAGTTAGAATCAGTGTAGTTCCCAGTGCTGTTGACAGAAACCAGATGTATGACTCATGTTATTGCCTCTAAAAACTGCCTCACAGAAAGGTAGCTTCTGTATAAAACGGTTACCCGATGCTGAAGAGCTTGTTTTCTGCTGCTTTTGAGAGGTTTGGGCCTAAAACGTATGCATTCTAATCAGTTCATAATCGCCAGGTACATGCAAGTTATTGGAAGGCAGGATGGCATCCAGAGAAAACATGTTTTTGGATTTCAGATTCAGATTCCTTTATTGATCCCAGGGGGAAATTGCAGTTGTTACAGTTGCAGCCATTTATGTAAAAACAAACACTTTACTAATAATTTAAGACAATATAGAGAATTTACAGTATATACACCAGATTTAAGTACTTAAGAATATAGTAAGGTGGCAGTGATTGTAATAGTAATGTGAAACATCAGGTATAAAGCAATTACAATTATTTAAATTAAGTTAGTGTCTCTCTGAGTTATTGCACACACAATTGTTATTATTGCACATATGAACAGTTTCGTATTGAGTTTTGTGAATCACACACTGAGGGAGGAGTTATAGAGTTTGATGGCCACAGGTAAGAATGACCTCCTGTGGCGCTCTGTGGTGCATTTTGGTACGATGAGTCTTGAGCTGAATGAGCTCTTGTGTCTCATCACTGTGTCGTAGAGTGGGTGGGAGCCATTGTTCATAATGGCCTGCAGTTTAGACAGTGTCCTCCTCTCCAACACTGCCTTCAGCGAGTCCAGCTCCACACCCACAACATCGCCGGCCTTGCGGATCAATTTGTTGAGTCTGTTGGCATCTGCCACCCTCAGCCTGCTTCCCCAGCATGCAACAGCATAGAGGATAGCACTCGCCACCACAGACTCATAGAAGATCCTGAGCATAGTCCGGCAGATGTTGAAGGACCTCAGGCGCTTCAGAAAATAGAGATGACTTTGGCCCTTCCTGTAGAGGGCATCAGTGTTCTTACCTCAGTCCAGTTTATTGTCAATATACACACCCAGATATTTGTGATCATCCACAGTGTCCACACTGACCCCGCTGATGGACACAGGGGTCACCGATGCCTTGTACCTCCTCAGGTCCACCACCAGTTCGTTTGTCTTTGTAACATAGAGCTGCAGGTGGTTCCGCTCGCACCATGTGACAAAGTCCTTCACATTTATTACTCTTTTACCATTATCAACTATAATGCACCATCTAGCAGTGAAACACTCTGTATGCCTGTGAAATTAGCGGAAGTCCACGTCTATAAAGTATTGTAATCTTAGAAGAACCGTTCCATCATATGAATAATGCATTGTGATGAACCTTGTGATGCAGTCTTTTTACAAGTCCCTGTAATAATCCGGTGTTTTTACCAGTGCACAAGTTTAAAAGTACCACTGTAATCTGTGACATTGCCTAATCCACCTATATTGCACAAATAGTGAATGTAATATTGCTATTTAAAGAGTTTTCCACAGATGTTGGTTGTCTGCTTTCAGACTGTATTTCTCATGTCCTTTATAGATAAGCATTGACTAAAAAGGTGATTCACAGCCATGGTTTGGTTTGTTTGCTCCAAACAGATTTCAGTTTGATATTTTGTTCAGGAATTGCTTTTTTACTTATCTTACTTGATGCATCCAGCAAATAAGTTAGCTGTACGAAACTGTTATACTGTTGTTCACCACAGAAACGATGCTATGCTGCCACAAGGGTCGCCCCTCTGACTGAGCCACTGGTTTCTCCCAAGCCGCCCTTGTCCGTTGGCCGCCTTGCACAGGGTGTTCAGGTACAGCTGTTTACTCTCCTCATTTTACCCCACACTTGTTATTCCCAACACAGTTTACTGTTGCCACTCACTTCACAAATCTCAAATTCCATTTCCATTAATTAGGCAACTAGCTGTATATTCTATTCTGAGTTTCTATTGGTCAGGTATGGCCAGTTATTTGAGACTACATTTGACCATCATTAGGTGTGAAGGATGATAGTTCCACTTCCATGTAGACACAGTGTTGTCAGCTACGAGTGTCTGTTAGGGACAGCAGTAAGTGCTACCCTTCAATACATTAAAGGGCCCAAAAAGCCTTTTTTGAATACATTGTTTCTGTGATGTCACAGAAACTAACACCTATTTAGACACAGTTTAGTCGCTTCACACTGAAGTTATGTTTCAAGCTGGACTGCTTTTTGAATGTCAGTCAATACAGAGCAGCCAATCACAACAAAAATCAATGACATATTTCATATATATATATATATATATATATTGTAACAAAAACAGACTGTTTTTAATTGGGTTGAATGGATCAAAAATAGTAGTGTTAAAATGATTTATGACTTAGATTGTTGCATAAAACCAATCATATGTTTGTGGAATTATGGCATGAAGAAAGAGGAATCCAAACTCTTAATGAGTGCTCTGTACGTTTTATTTCATCCTCTGCTACATCCTGGTCTCCTGTTAATAATGTATAGAAAACTAAATGGATTTAGTATTCCATTAGCTTTCGTTAGCTTTAGGGTTTGGGTTTTGTATTTTTATCATTCATCGCACTGTGTTTAAAACAAAAACAGACTCTGTTGTATCTGTTGATTGTTTTTAGAAGCATAAGGTCATATATGTCAAGTCTTCTCCTCCCCTGTTTTAGATATGCTAATAGAGTGTCTCTGCCTATCATATCAGTGCGATTAATTTGACTGGCCAGTAGGCACAATACTAGTTCAGTGTAATTTTAGTTTATATAAATAAAAAATTGAACATCAAATGGTGGAGCACTGATACTGTATATACCACATACTACAGTATATACCACATACTGATACAGTATATACCACATACTACAGTATATACCACATACTGATACTGTATATACCACATACTACAGTATATACCACATACTGATACTGTATATACCACATCTTGCAAAGTTTCCTTATGGATTAATAAAGTATCTACCTACCTACCTACCTACCTATCACAACATTGAAAAAGCTGTGAATTATTGTATTATGATACATGTGCAACACTAGTTAAGTGGTTCTTTTTTGTATGCAGTTCAGATCAGTGCAAGCTTTTGCTTGCTTGTATCCTTTTATGTTTTAAAGGCTTTTGTTTGTCCTGTGTTTTAGGTCTCTAAGCTTCCCAGTGGTCTTATTGTTGCTTCCCTTGAGACATACTCTCCCGTCTCCAAAATCGGTGTATTTGTGAAAGCCGGCAGTCGCTATGAACCTGTGGGGAACCTTGGAGTCACTCACTTACTGCGCTTAGCAAGCAATCTGGTACAATTGAAGCTTTTACATTTTAAGCTTTTACATTTGAAGGATCTCTTTAGTTGCCACTGTGTGAAAGCATGAGATTCAAGAGGAGGCTTTTGGAATATTCAGTAGCTGTGAATAGAAACTGGGTACTAACAGTTTAGTCTTCAAATTAACAATTAATCTTCATATTTGAAATGGAATGGGCACCAGACCTGCAGCCCTGCAGAGAGAACCATTTGCAGCTAAGTTGCCTTCTTGTTGTATCTTATTTTGTATGATTAAACTCCATATATTTATATGGATTATTTACTCCATATAATCATGTGGTACTTTAAAACATTTTTTAAGAATAATATCTCTCAAGCCTTGAGACAACTTCCTAAACTTGCCTTTTCCACACATAGATTAAGATTTTCCTGGGCTGCAAAAGATTTTCAGAAGGAAATCTCTAATGACAGAGTACTATGGTTCGAAACAGCTTCAAATCTGTGTCCATCCACAAGGTAAAAATTACATTTCACCAGAAAACAAGCAAATGTCTTTTTAATTTTCAGACCACTAAAGGAGTGTCTGCATTCAAGATCAGTCGAGGGTTGGAGGCTTTAGGGAGCACTTTGAGGTTGGTTCAGCCCTTCCATGTTTTTCATGTGGCCTGCTATAAATTAATCATAGGCACATTTTCATGCTGATTAGGATAAAGAACAACTTCACTTCTCTTACTGTCTTACTGCTGTCTCATTTTTGATTGCAGTGTAACATCAACAAGGGAACACATGGTCTATTCTCTAGACTTTCTAAGGGATGATTTGTAAGTATCTGTGTCCTGTTTAACAACATTTACTATACAGAGTTGCAATTTATTATATTATATTATATATATTGTACTGTATTATAGGTACACTTATCAATTATCTTTTTTATTAGGAACATCAAGCATATGGGTACAATACTGAGGGTGTGTTTACAGTTGTAGTTCAGATCTCTTGGTCTGGACCAAAACGTTGTTGCATTTTAGTTGTGGTTCACTTAGGATTCACATTGGCATATTTTGCATTGAACCAAATTAGAGGTAGAAGCAATATAACCATATTTTAAATAAATAATATCACAGTATTATTTTCTGAGTATATTGTGAATATCGTTGCTGCTTGAATACTGACTAACTTACAAAGAGGAGCATAATTAGGCCTATTTAATTGGATTTGGTGCAGTGAGTGCAGGAAAACATTAAATAAAAGTTTTCATTGTTTTTGTTTGTATTTTTTAAATTTGGCACTGGTGTAACTTTTTTGGTCTGTTCCAACTTAGCAAACTTCGAAAAAACTATCTTGATGCATATCGCTTATTGTAAAAAAAAAAAGTCTAAGTATTGTGATGCACTATTTTGGCTGTGTCACACCCCTTAACCAATAGATGTAAACAAAAGTTGTGTGGACAAAAAAGTCATGTACATTTGGTGACAATAACTGGGATAATGTCCAGTAAATATTTTGAGTCTGATCCACGTAAAAAGAAATGGCCTTGAGTGTCTTTCTGCTTTCAGAAAATGTTGAACCCTTAGTGTGATAATATATAATTTAATTGTACAGGCATATGTGTTTAGCCTATATAGCATATTTTATAATGCTTGAAACATGCCTAAGCCACACTTCAATACTTTAATTATCTGTTCTGTGATTACTGAGCTTATAAGGACGTGATAAACATGTCAAAATGGTGTCTAAAATGCGTCTGCTCCACGTACCCAAGAAGATGTATAGAGAAGAGCTGGAGATTTTTACTGTGTTTGGTCTGTTTTGCATCCATATTTCAAACAAACTGCGTCACCTTTAATTTGGAAGTGAATCGAAATAGACCTCCTCAAGGGGTCTCAGCCCACTTATTAAGTGTACCACAGAGGGATTGCATGGCAGCATGTTCACTTGATCTAACGAACCTTGTAAACAGAGCGATTACACCAGTGTTTACTTTAATCAAACCAAACCTGTGGGAACACACCCTAACTGTGGCCCATCTTTTCCTGCACAATAAATCAGCCATGTCTGCCCTGTCCATCAGTGGAAAAGGATAATCATAGGACCACCACTGACTAGACATTACTTGATGGATCATTGTCAGCACAGCAGTTTCATACATCAGATGAAGTGGCATTGCTGGGGTTTTTAATCACCTCACTATTCATGTTGGGTTGGGAATAGTCTGCCAACCAAAAAAAAATCAGTGGTTCTGGGGCTAGAAGATGACTGCTGATGAACACAGCTCATGGAGAAAAGGTAACTGTAGACTTACCATTTGCACAAACATATAGTAGGTGTGTCTAATTAAGTGGACAGTAAGCATACACTGCTGTGCCAAGAATGCTCCACCACTTGAATTGTATCTGGCCAGTGCTGGTTCTGTGGACTACCCTTTAAGTTGACAGAAGGGGTATAGGGTGGCTGATAAATTGTGCAACGACAGATCAAGTCAAGAATTGTATACCTACAAAGTCCACCTATATGGTTAATCAGTGTAAATACACTGTGGCAACTCTTGGCTCACAATGGCAAGTGTGTGTGTTCTAAGCTTTTATCCAATAGCCTGTGCTATTGTGCTTGTTGCTGATGCTCCACGTTTATTGTGCATTCTTTCTGTGTCCATCACAGTGACAGCGTCATAGAATACCTGATCAGTGTGACGACTGCTCCTGAATTCAGGCCCTGGGAAGTGTCTGAGCTCACGTCCAGAGTGAAGATAGACAAGGCCCTGGCGGAGCAATGTGTCCAGACAAGTCAGTGTCCTCTACACTCTTTTTGTTTTGAAGAACATACAAACATATTTGGTTCTCTGTGTGCGCTTTTGAAATGGTTAGTTATGATGTATTTTGCTTGCCTAGGTATCTTTGAGAAGCTGCATCAAGCAGCATATAAAAATGCCCTGTCAAACTCTCTGTACTGTCCAGACTACAGGGTTGGAAAGATCACTGGAGACCATGTAAGTCTTAATGAAGTACTGTTGATTATGCTGTTGATTACCATGAGATGCATCTGAATAAATACAGGCTATTGTTAAGAGCAAAGGGGATTTGATTCTTCCAGAAAAAGTCTGTTCACCAAAATTTAAATTGACACAACCTGTCATTCATACTCTACACTCCAAATAAATAACGGGCAACATATCACCAGAAAGGTGTGGTGTCCACCCCAGTCGTAAGAAACGGGGAAATGCACAGTCCATCCTCATCCCTTTTTACTTCTCCCCTCCTTACCAGTCTAGAAGAAACATTGCAAGTTTAGCATCAAACTTCATCCCTTTAATTACCAAGAGCTGTCTCCAGTAGTGGAAATCAATGCCAATGTGAATACTTGTTCTGCTTCTGTTTATGTCACTTCTTTTCTTTGCTCCCGAACATGGTTTCTAGGTGGGAGGGGTGGCGGTGGTGAAAATGGTTGCTTGCCAAAAGCTTCAAGCTTTATGTTTACTGTTCCTTTCATTGGCTATATATCCTTAATTGGTTTAACTGGGGAGGTACATTCCACATGATTGGCAAGATTTTAGAATATGGCCCGAGGCAGTGCTACCTCTTCTTTCCCTCATGTTGGACTGATAGCACACTCAATGCTACGGTGACTCATTATCACCTCTTAAGGTACACAGTGGTATAATGAAACAGGACAGTCCAGGGAAAGCTGGACAGCATGCTAACTCTAGTAGCTAAATCTTACAAATTGCACCTTTTAAAATAACATTACAGTACATTAAGCAATGTCAAAATGTACATTTCAGAAATTCTGTTTAAGATTACCTGACAGCTTAATGTAGTCAGTCAAGTGTGCAAATATTGGCTTCCATTACTAGTTAGCTTCATTTAGCCTCATAAATCATGGAAAACTTCAGACATAAAACTTGCTTTGTTAGAGTACTTTTGAGACAAGAGTAAAGAAATTGTGAATGTTTAATTTTTGGCCAAACTGTAACTGAATAACATTTTGTTTTTACTTATTTGTAGATGCAAGAATTTTTTGCAAACAATTACAAAAGTGCAAGAATGGCTTTAGTTGGATTAGGTGGGTATCTTGTTTGTTCATTTGTTGTCATCTTAACTCCTTTTCATAAACGGTGTTTAGCATACAGCCTCCTGTGATATGTAACTGTGCTACATTCATCAGCTCTCATAATTCTGATTTTCTCATTACCCTGGAATGGGAGTCTGCTTCTGAGTTGATCTATATGTAAACATGGAGTATGAGTATTAAATTACATTACTTAGTGTATTTCCGGAGCTGCAGTGCTGCTGTCGATACTGTGTGCAGGATAAAGCTTAATTTCCCTGCTGTAATTTCATCTCTTTTTCCTTCTCCTTATATAGGAGTCAGCCATTCTGCTTTGAAGCAGGTTGCAGAGCAGTACCTTGATGTCCACAAAGGGGAAGGAACACCTGGAGACAAGGCCATTTACCATGGAGGTGAGGCCACCACTGTGCAGAATAGTATAATGTTTGAACTTGAATGCTCTCAAATCAGGGTGTTATGAGGTTGGTTAAGATTTAGTGTGGAGAATAACTGCTTTTGTTTATACAGCCTTGAAAAATGGTTGTATCTGTGATGATTTGTGATATTTTTTTTTTACATTAGACTGAAAATGCAAAAAGACATCACTAGCCAGGTTTCTGTCCAACTTATGCATAGTTTCCATCAGCTGGTCTGAACAACTTATTTGCTGTTTTGTTGTTTTTGTTTTGAATTTATTCACCTTAGGCACGTGTACTTCTGATTGAATTTTTTGGTGATTTTGATATTTACTGTGTCTATCAAGTCTATTTTATTCAATGATTCAAAATAATGAAATACATGGATGGTTCCCAGCTGCAGTCAATTTTTGCTACATTTCTAAAGGCATAGTTAAGAATGCATTGAACAAATGGATGATGATAATGACAACTTTTTTTCATGGGTGTCTTTCATGATATCCTTCCAAGGTCACTGTAAAATTGAACAAAAAATGTACATAAACAAATATTTAATATCAGAAAATATAAAAGGAGAAATAAAACAATAATACAACACAAAGTATGAATCACAATGAGATTGTGTACAGAAATACAGTGTATGTGGAAATATGAAGCCACTATGCAGACGGTATCAGTCAGAGAAAGCATGCTATAAAAGGGAGGTTTTCAACTGAACAAACCATGGAACTGTACTTGTTTCAGCCTTGATTATTACTCCAGTTAATTAACACTCAATTGTTTAGTTAACAAGGTAGTTCAGTTAGTGTTTGTGTTTGTGTGTGTGTGTGTGTGTGTGTGTGTGTGTGTGTGTGTGTGTGTGTGTGTGTGTGTGTGTGTGTGTGTGTGTGTGTGTGTGTGTGTGTGTGTGTGTGTGTGTGTGTGTGTAGGTGAGCTGCGTGTCCAGAATGGAGACAGTCTGACGCACACACTAATAGCTTGTGAGGGGGCTGCGAGTGGCACAGCGGAAGCCAACGCCTTTAGCCTGCTTCAGCAGCTTTTGGGAGCCGGCCCTCAGGTCAAGAGAGGCTCCAACGTGACCAGCAAACTCAGCCAGGGCATTGCCAAGACAACCACGCAGCCCTTTGATGTCAGTGATACATAATAGACAGTTTTTAGACATGAATCCACAGAAATGAGTGATTTTCGGATGTAGCTGTTCCTAATCAATTGTGTGTTCCTCTCTCGAAGGCCACAGCTTTCAATGCCTCTTACTCTGACTCAGGCCTCTTTGGACTGTATACGATTGCACAAGCTGACTCCACCAGGGAGGTGAGTGCTGAACTCTGTTTTTTTGCTGTCATAAAGCCTTTGAAAGCCTTTAGCATCAAATGTAAAACTGATCTGAAATCATTTTTATATTTATATTTTAGAAACTTTTATAAACTTGTCAGGTTAGAGATCAGTTCATAAAAAGTTTTTAATTTATTTGTTTAACTGTCTGCTTATTGGGAATGTAACAAAACCGTAGATATCATATTGTATTGTATCGTTATGACTAGCATGTTAGCTTGTGGCTAGAGTGCAAGCTTGTGTAACATATTACACACTATAGAGTACAACTTTAGTGAAGGAAAACGTGCTTTTATAATGTCGAATGCTGTTTTTTGCTGTATAAAAAGTATCACATTAAGACATCACTGCATCGAATCAAACATTGAAATTTGTAAATTGTTGAATGCTATCTGTATCTGTATCTGTCTATCCAACCTCTGCAGGTCATCAAAGCTGCCATGGCCCAGGTGAGTGCAGTGGCTGGGGGAGCCATTTCTGCAGAGGATCTCACCAGAGCAAAGTGAGCACAATTACTATTGATTCAGTGCGGAGACTGTTCTCCATTACAGTCTCTTGCAGTAAGCCTCTTCCCACTAACCTCTTGTGGATGTCTGGACCCTATATGTATCCGGATGAGATTTCCTATATCAAAACTGCATGACTCCATGTTGGAATGCAAATGCTAGTGTGCCAGTCTGAGAATTGCTAAATAATTAACAGTGTAGCTGTTAAACAAGGCAGTACCCTGTTACAGTGAATTGCTTGTTTGTAGAAGAAAAGGCCAGTTAAATAACATGTCTGCTGTTCTTTTGATTTGGTTGTAGGGGCCAGCTTAAGACTGAGTACCTCATGGTTCTGGAGAGTTCAGATAGTTTGCTGGAGGAGATAGGCATTCAGGCTCTGACCAGTGGAGCTTACAGCTCACCAGAAGTTGTGGCCAAGGACATTGACTCTGTGACATCCAGTGACGTTATCAATGTATGTGAACTAATGTTTTTTTTTTTTTTTTTTGTTGTTTTTTTAAGATTATTTTAAATTATGTTACTTAGTCCACAAAAAAAGGATTTGTGGCCAAATAATCATAAAAAATGTGAGAATGTGAGTGTGTTTAGTTGTTTTAATCATTTCTGCTTTTATTTGGTGGATCTTATTGTCTTTGTAAATGCCTTTAGAGCTGTTATGCATATCTGAGCTTATTGCAAATCCCTGCAGCATCTGCAAAATCTAAATCCTGTGTCATACTCACTGTATCTTGTCTTTTTTTGTTAATGTAGGCTGCGAAGAAGTTTGTCCAGAGCAAGAAGACGATGGCAAGCAGAGGGCACCTTGTAAATACACCATTTGTGGATGAATTATGAGGGTGAACAATATTGAAAAATACCAGAACATTAACTTATCATTGCTATTGACAGTGGTTTTGTCACTTGTCACTACTGGTTGAGGTTTGTTCTGAAAAAAATGTTTATCAGGTGTAGGAAATATACATTTTGCCAGTTTCACTGTATATCTGTTGTAAATTCATTAAACTCTACATTGGCTACATAAGTTTTTGCTTGTTCTTTTACTCCGTGACCTTCTGGAGTATTTATGCTTCAGATATAAACTCACATCTAAGGCAGTTGCTGAGTATAAGGCTTCTCTGCCACCAGGGGGAAACACTGTTTGAGTCATCACTGCTGCTGTATTAGGCTGCATTCATGGATTCACCAATTATATAATAATATGCATTGCTGCTTCATTCCACTTCAGTAAGGATCTGACTCAATTAAGAGTAAAAGAGTAATTATTCTCTAAATGCTCAAGCAGGGAATGTCCAAATATGAAGATTGAACTCTCTAAAAAAAAAAATAACATGGGGGGGGGGGGGCTCTGAAGTTGAACTCGTGTGAAAGTATTGCAAAATGTGACTTCATATGTTCAGTTTTTTTATTTTAAGTGTTCCTCCTTTCTGAATCGTTCTTTTGTTTTGCTCTGTGAATTCAGTCTGCTGTTGGCCTCAATAGGCAGCCATTTTAAGCCAAACTAATGGGCATGTTGTGACCTATGGGGATGGTTCAGTTGACGATGACGGCTAAATATGCCAGCTGGCTCAGAAAGTGAAGGAAGTAACTAACATTAACTAAGATTATCATTGATGCTGAACCCCTTATGCACAAAAGGCTTGCAATTAAAGGAATCCCAGACTGAATCAATAGTGATGAATAAGGTGAAAAAAGATGGATGTTTCCATCAAGCTTCTTCTAAAATCCTCTAATTTGGAGATTTGGAGAATTTGGTGGATTGTTTTGTGAATATATATATATATAATGATGAAGTGATGTGAAAATTGAGTCAAATTTAACTTTGAGCCTGCACCAGACTTATGTACAAATGGAAAAATATTAAAGCTGATTTGTGATTTTAAGACCTTGTGCACATAATAGTAGTAATGCCCAACTTGTGAGCAGATTGTTTCCGTTCTTTTTGATAAAGCAGGCCAACTGAATGAAACTTTTTTTGTGGCCTACACATGTTTTGTGCTATAGACTGAAGACTTTTAATACAATTTGAGTAATAATAATTCACTATATTTAACTTCATAAAATCTCACAGTATAATATATTGTGCCATTCATTACAATGAAAGAAAATACAACTTACACACAAGAAGTGCTGCTTTGTTAGTGAGCTGTTGTTGGCCACAGCTACTCTGTACATAGAGGGTTTTGTCTAACGGTTCGCTCTAAGCCTAAGCTACATCCTGTTCTTTCAGTCGTCAGCATTAAGCTGCGTCCAAAACTGCCCTATTCACTGTACAGTGCACTATTTTTGGGGTTCCATCATTTTGTAGTGGTGTCTGAAAAGAGTTCAGAAGATCCAGTGCATTCCAACAATCCCACAGTACTCCACAATAAGTAGGAGTACACTTGGGGGATAGTGGATACCGGTAATGCACTGATATGTTTGTAAGTACTGAGCAAACACGTATAGTGCTAGTTTCCATAACTGTTTACTATCATCACAAATTCTGTTCCCTATCTGGTGATCCACATTTTCCAACATAGGGAACCATTTCAGACACAGCATTAGACTGGCTCTTAGTTCTTAATCTACACAGAACACAGCCAGCGGGCTAGCCCCATCTACAGAATAAGAGTCCTTACAGAAAAACCCATGGACAAAACGCTGTGAAACACATTAAAACTAACATTTTTAAACGTGCTAACTCCAATAGTAACATCCTCTTGGCTGGACTGTCTTTTTAATTATCTATTTTTATTAAATACATAGCATTACCTTTTTTCCCTCTTATAGCGTGGCTGATTTTTGCTAGTAATTTTATCATTATAAGCACGTAAGAACAAAATTGATTTGACTTGATGACCAGTGATTTGCTGAATAGGACAGCTAGAAAAGTCGGCTCAGTGAACTCAATATTATAGCCATTTTCTCAGATCTCGCGAGAACAAGAGTCGCTGAACGCGATGTTGGAAGACCGTTGTATGTGTGTAAGAGAGACCAGCAGGCTGCTGCTCCATGTCATCTGAGAACGGGCTCGGGCATCGGGCGATTCTATCTCACGCTGTACCCCCCCCTCATGCTTCGCGTTGTTATTGCCTAAACTGGAGGCTTTGTCCATTTAGACACTCGATGAAAGCTGAGTCACAAACACGGCCGAGTTTCAGTGCCTCTGTGGTGAGCGGTATCGAGGATACGGCGGGACGGACAGCTCGCAGCCTGCTTTGCTCTTCATGCAGATGCGACTCGAGCAGAGGAAAATGGGGGGTGGGGGGGCATGAATAAGCCGAGTGAGAGGGAGGAGGATGGCTCTCCGCTCGCCTAACGGTATCGCCGAACGTAAGGGAACGGCTTCCAGTGTGCCATTCTGATATTTCTACATCGTCCATACAGTTTTACTGTCAAACGACCTCCTTTAAAACGTCTGTCCGGATGGATATTTGGGCGTCGAGCCGCCGCAGGCCCGCCGTTCGCGCAGTGGATTCCCGAAGCAGCAGCAGCTCCATAGCGCGCTAGCTTAGCTGCTGTGCTAGGCGCCAGCTGTTGGCTTTTTGTTAGCGACATATTACTGAGAAAATACCGTTTTGGCGATGTAATTCTGCTCTCTGAGTGTGGCGCAAAGATGGACTGTAACCGCGGAAGCCATATCTTGCGATAATGTGGCGAAACTGGATGGGAAGGTTTGCCTCAGATTCGGGTCTGTTTTGTCGGGAGGGAGGCGAGCCGAACTGCTAACCATCGGGCTACCTGACGAACCGGTGGGGTGAAAGGGCTCTCCTCAGATTTTCCTCACACATTTCCAGTTTCGACACAAACTGAGATGGATAAACTGACCATAATTTCAGGGTGCCTCTTTCTGGCTGCGGATATTTTTGCCATAGCTAGCATTGCAAATCCAGACTGGATCAACACAGGCGAGTCGGCAGGTAAGCCATTCGAGTCGTCGTTGTTTATCGTGCTAAGCAGCGTTATTGTGTGTGTGTGTGTGTGTGTGTGTGTTTTAACCCGGAGTATCAGCATCATCTGTCTGTTGAAAAGTATTTTTCACATTTAAAAAGGTTACCTCATCCCCATAGCTCTAGTCTCTAATGTGGGAGGCTTTCCCTGTCGGATGTAACAAGCCTAATCTTTAAGACAAATCTACACAATTCTTATCTCTCTTTCCATCAGCATTATTTTTCCATTGTCTCCTCCAGACACCTGATAGGACGGCACTGTGTCTTAAGACAGTGCTGCATTTGTAGGCCTGTGCTAGCAGCACACGCCTCCTTTAAAGGTCCGATTTGTCACGACCCTTAGGCCAGATGCTTTTTATTTATTTTCTATTGAACTCCATTAACGGTCACTTTTCCTAAATGGACTCCAAAAAAGAACAGGCGTTTTAGAGCTTATATTCGTCCAGCTACAGAATATTTACCTCAGTTTTATCCCCGAGAGACTGCTACGTTCAAGTAGTGGTACTAAAATCTTAAGACATTCCACGGTGTTGATCGGAGAGGCCTAGTTAAATACATACGTTAAATGCGTTTCGATGTCCATATACAGTTGTTCGTTTTTATTTACTTCAAAACAGAGGCTGGCTATTGATAGACAGATGCGCTTTGTTCGCTATGCTGGGCAGCCCTATAAGTGGGTCAGCAAGGGTTCAACCACAATCCAGTGAATTCAGCCGGATTGCACCAAGGCTTCTCTTTTGCTCATTTACATGTCATATGGTGTCGTGATGAATCAGGTCAGGTTCATTCTGACTCTTTTCATTTGCAAGAAGAATGTGCCACTTTGACACCTTTCTCCTTGATTCAGTCTTAAGGGCCTTATGATTTGTTGTCCACTAATTTTCGTTTTAGAGCATGCATGTTTGTACAGAATATGAACTAGTAGCCAGACCTGGTGTTTATACAGCTGTTTTGTATAGGCCTCTTGCCTTTCAGGTGCTTCTTTGGCATCTGCATTGGCAGTTTTTCAGCAATGTACACAGGCAAGCAAACGAGCAAACCACTTGAAGCCTCAGAAAAAACTATTTTATGCTATTGGCTTCGGGTTCCAGCATTCAGGTACTATTTAAGGTGACCATGACCCCAGGTTTGTCCTTTTTGTATTTTGTAATATCTAATCCTTATAACACATAATCTAGGTTTATGGTAACTGACATGAATACTTGCATTTTATTGCGCTGCATGTCAAGGGAACTACGTTGATTTATTAATTTTTTTTAAATATAAAAATACTTTGCCGTTGAGATGTAAACAAAGCACCTCTCAGTGGTTTGATGTGAAATGCACTCTTCTAAAAAAATATTACAGTGCCAGACTTGCTCACAGTGCTGCTGTTTAGAACCAGATGTCTGTAGCATTAGCTAACTTTAAAAGCCATGTCACAGAAAGCTTTTGTATAATATGGTTTTAAATATGTGATCTGATGAGGTTTTGGCCTAAAACATGTATTGTTAAATTCAGTCATGGTGGAGAGATTTTTCTCTATTTTACTATTATCAGCATTACAAATAGCAACTTGGAAGACATGTGGATTTACTATGATTTTTGATGGTAAATAAAATTACTACCGTTGCATACATCGTGATCTCTGGTTGCTAGCATCAGCACTGTAAAAAAATCAGTCAGCAAGTTTCTGTATAATGCCTCATTTCACATCAAATCACTCTGAATGACCTTGTTTACATCGCAATGATTACATACCTTGTAAAATTTCTCTGTAATTTAGACTTCCCCATTAAAAAAAAAATACATTTTTGCATGTGGTCATTTATTTAAATGAATCCTTTCTTGTCCCCCTTAAATGTTATAGTAGCTTGTGATGGAGTCGATCTAATATTATAGTCAGCAACTCTGTACTGAAACTATTCTGTTTGCAAAACCAAAATGTACCTTGTAGATGACAGTACTTTCATGCTTCTATGTCTGTATCAATTGCTGAGTAAAGATCAGTGTTGGGAGAGTTTTTACTCATTGTGAAACCACAGAGTTGGTGTAATAGTTGCACTTGATGGTGTGATAGTTTGTGTTTGAAGTGACAAGCAGCGGCTATGAGTGCTTCTCTCTTCTGTAACTGCTGACAGAAACAGAACTAGCAGTCTCCATTAACCTGAATAGTACTGGCCAGTTGGCTGCATCTGTGTACAATGAAATTTACAACTGCTTTTCTGGTTTAGCAGGATATTATAGTCCCAGTAAAATAGGTCTCCCTTTGCCCAAGCAGTTTGTTCTTACCTTTTTGTTCTGTTTTGCGGCCTTTTGCTCATGGAATCCAGGACCTAACATTCAAAAGGGACATCCACCAATTTGGCAGGATTTCAGCATAATTTTGTTGTTGAGATGTAAACAGTCATTGAGTGAAATTATGTGAAATTGTTTTGTGTAGACTGTAAACTTGTGTAGTTTTATTTACTATTCAAAATGACCAGTGAACCTGCACGTCTTCTTAGTAATATTGATATGGGTAATATCAATAAAGATGGTAAAATAGTTGTAAGTCTGGGGGGAAAAAAATGTACCTTTTTCGCCTCCATTTGTGGCAGAAATGTTTTAGGCTGAAACGCTGTCCCAAGTGTTGTTAAATAATGTCTCCGGCTCCAGGTAGTATAACTTTCTCTGAGGTAGGTTTACTCTGAGGTAGGTAAATTCTTCAGTTGTCTGGTTCTGTCGGGCTCTGGTTCTTATGTGAAGAATTCTTTTTTTTTAAAGAACTGAGCATTTGACATCAACCCACTCTGAATTACTTTGTTTATAGCTTAATGATTTCATTGTGCAGAAATAAAAAAATAACTGTGGTGTATATCCTTTACTGTATGCCTCAGATTCTTTTGAAAGTGGAAATCATAAAGAATCAAGATATGAAGTAGTAGGTGTCTGTTCTGGATTGTGCCTTGTAAGATTCTCATGGATCCCTTTTAAAAGAAGCATAAGACAACAAAACACTCCAGTCAGTGGACTGTTGTCTTGTAAGAGGTTCTTTCAACATAGAATAGTAGCACTCATGAAGTATAGGTTCATTTTAACTTCATTAATGTAAGCTTCAGAAGTCATCTAATACTGTGAAATATTTGAAAAGTCACAATACTTAGAAGAAATGGCTTGTGCATACAACGTCACCATTAGGATTCATAATTCAGGCAGCTAGTTCACATTATGCAGCATCTCTGAAGGAAATTCTTCAATGAATGAGCCTTGTATAAGCCATTGTCACCTTTTTTCCTTCCTCTACCAGCTATCGACAGTGAAGTGTCCGTGGCTCTGCCCTTCCTGCTGAGGACCGGGATGAAGCAAAATTAGAATGCTCTCTCCGGAGACAGTTAACGTCATTTTATAGAAAGTAATTTTGTGCCGACTAGTCTACCTCTAGAGGCTGTGGGTGGACCTATTTTAATCTGACCTTTAGTTATTTTATTCCTGCTTATTTTTGAAGTGCTGATGGCTGTAGGTAAATCCCAAGTTATCCCAATGTTTGATGTCCACATAGGCCTGGGTGAACGATAGAACGTTATGTTGCCTGAATCACATTTTGCTGATCACATGGTTTATTAAAGAGTCTAATGGTTAATGCCTGTTAATTTGAGAGTTGCTTTTAGACATCAAGGTTTTCAAGGAAGACAATGTTGCTCTTGTTGGGGCCTTGAAAGCTTAACTTGCCTTTTTTCCCCTCTTTTTTTTTAACAAAAAATGTGGTAGTGGATGTCATTTAGTTTCTGTGTGAAATCTAATTGTCATGGTTGTTACTGCCTGGGGACTGAACGGATACTGTGAAGCATTGATCTGCATTTAAGTGGATGTGAAAAAAGACTTACATTTGAATATGTATAGATAGATAGAAGAAAGCTTTTTTTTTATGATGTAGCTGATTAAATGCCCATTTGAGACAATACAAAAAGGAAAAACCTGATCTTGCAAATATTTTACTAATTTCACTTTTTATGGATATCACTTGAATCCATATCTTTGTCCTTTTTTGCTGGAAGCATTTTCGGTACAAAGGTGTCTTCAAGTGTGATATTGATAATGTTTTTGGAAACGTTTCCATTTCTTAAAGTACAGTCAGAATCGACCTTGTGCAAGTGCTGTTGATATGACTGAGTGTGTAATGATGTTCATATTTACTTAGAATTCAGCACTGGCCAAGCAGCCCAATTGCTTCCTGCCTGTACTCCTGTGTGGTCAACTCTGCAGCAGCTTGTGGTCATTTCTGCTGTTCTTTTTCTACTTGCTACTCCCCTGTAGTGCTTTTATGCCGTTTTGCCTAACTTTCGCATGTGACCTTTGGAACGCGTGGGTGATTTATTTCAGTGCTGCTACTGCTGCTTTGCCTTCTGGTCTTTGAATATTGTGAAGCAGAAACTGTGAAACATCACACGGTCACCTGACTGTATGCAGAGGACCCAACACACAAGTAATACTGAGAGTTAAAGTCAGTGCCTCAAATGATTATTGTCTGTTGAGCTTTTCTCACCTCAGAATGGTGTGTATCAGTGAGAATATCTTAACCTCATTTCCTTCACTGGTTTCATCAGCTGTTTTGATGTCTGACTGTGATGTGCCGTTTTAAATGGAGTACTGTTTCCCTGCCTCTGAGGTCAGCACTTTTGGTAAACCATAGATGTATCACAATGATTTTACTCCCACACATGCACATTCTTAGCGTGACTGGTAGACTGTAATGTTGCCTTCAGCATAGCTTTTTTAACTAGGCCAGGCTGCAGATTAATTATGCCTCTTGTTATAGGCTTTGCTGCCAGTGTGTTACTTTTAATGGAGCTGTCAGGTCAGTTGTAGATTTTAGAAATCTCAGTAAAGCTAAAGAGATGTGACATGTGACTTGGTTCATGAAGCCAGTTATGTCTGGAAGGAAAAATATCCTTAATTCATAAACTGCCCTGATTGATCAGGACTGGGTAGCTACAGAAGCAATCAGACAGCTGGAACATTTTAATGGCAGGTTTTGGGCTTTGATTCTCTTTAGATTAGTGGAACACAGAAGTAAAGTTTAACTGCTTACTGCCTGTGGCTAATGCAATACTGTTAGCATTTGCTAAATTATGGTAGATGGGCCACAAACTGTCAAAAGCAGTGTTTTAAATACCTTAAAATCATAGTTTAAAACAAATCTGTCAAGTGAAAAAAAGTAGAATAATGCTTTGTATTATTGTAATGCCCCAGGAGCTACTAAAAATGGCATAAGATCATCCCTAAACCTCAACACTCATTAAGAATGCAAAGATCTATGAATATGCACATTTATGCAAATTGTCAATGCCCCCTTGCTGCCCTGTTTCTGTACCCACCCTTGCACTTACTACCCTGCAGCTGTCTTGTAGCAGACTGAGCAAGTAAGACGAGGCAGAGCAAAAACAAAGCTCCTACTGTAACTTTAATAATCAGAGATGCTGCCTTTGTCACCCCATTACCAGTCACTCTGTTTCATTTGCTCAGATTTCAGTCTTTGTCCTCTAAACATGCATCTGTAAATTGTGTGTGGTGTCAGTGAACTGGAATTGTTGGTGGTTTAGCATTCTTGCTAAGCTAATGGTAGCCTCTGGTGGTCAAAAGATATGAAGTAAAAGTAGCTAAAGCTAACAGTCCAATTTCAGTCTGTTTGTGAATGCATGTTCCCAAGCTGTGAGCGCAGACATAGCTTGTTTGTGACATACAAAACTAAGCTTCTATGTGGTGCTTGATAAATGACTTTTTCAGATATACTATGAAAGCTTTAAAGGGAAATTGTGAACTCTGCACTATGGTTACACATTTTATACAAATATCAGTCTATATAATAATAAGCCATCCAAGAGGATTTAACAATAAAAAAAACACATTTTTGACAGCAGGGGCTCCAATGTTTATAATCCATGTACTCCACAATACTAGTAGTACTGGTATTGGTAGTTTGGGCTAACACTTTAGGTTGTGTAGTGCAGGGCTGTGACAAAGGGTATCTGATAAAAATTTACACTTATTCTTATTTGGTATGAGGAAAAATAGTTCTGCCACAAAAGTACAATACTCTTAATCAAATTGATCAAAATTTTTTATTATTTGACAGCACTAAAGTAATTCTTGACAGCCATTTTAACACAGTCCCCCACTGCTTTGAGGTGGTTTCCAGTTCATCCCCTTTGAAGACCAGCTATGCAGTAATGAGACTCCAGTATTATTCAGGTGCTGAAACCTGTTAACTGAATGGGAAATGGTCTTTTCCATCCCAAGTTTAGAGTGTGTACCTGTTCTGTTGTTTCATTGAAATAGAAATGGCAGTGTACAGACAAGAGCTCCAGCAAACACTGGAGATTACACAATAGAAACCCTTCAAACCCAGTCCGTGACTAACAATCTGCGATCTCACGGCAACAAAACGCGAGTTGGTGGTCGTGACATTTTGAAAACAAAAATCCCTCCCAGCCTTTCGTTCCCGGTAGCACTCAGTGTGAGCAGAATGATTAATACGCCTCTCTGCTTGCTATGTGCTGCTTGATTGTGTACAGTAATATATTGTTTTGGATCTGTCAGGCATTTTTAAAGGTGCCATTTCTATCCACGGTGAAATAAGCGCCACCATGTAAATGCCAATCCCTCCCACTGATCTCAAGCTGCTCTCTAATATGTAGCCTACAGGACACTTGCACAACTGTGAGTGAAAAAACAGCAAGGTGGTTGCACTCGTTTCTGAATTCTGCAAGTTACTTTTCTGCTAGTTGACCATTCACATGTCTCCAGATTTAAAACCAGTCAATTGAGCTGTGGCATTTACATGTTGGGTTTGAAGTATTTTGAGGCATGTTGCCTTGACACCTGTCTCAATGCAAATGTGCCATAAGTGGCTGGTATACCATGGAGACGCGACAAGTTTTATCAATCGTCTAGTGTTACAAGGCTCTGGTAAGGGGGTTATGACAAAATTGGAGCTCAGAGCCTCAGTCCTGCTTGTTGTGGTGTGTTCTGGCAGTGCTAAAGGAGGGAAACACCAGCTCTGCTGCCATTGTGGTCAGTCTCTGTCTACACGAGTCTGGTGTAGGGGTAAAATTAACTTTAGCCAGTGACTCCTTAGGCAAGGGGAGTCCATTCCCAGCTCTGGCAACCCCATAATATACACTTTTTTGTGATTTGTCTGATGAAGCATATTTGATTCAACTCCTGGAATAATTAACAAGCTCGTTGTAGACTGGTACGGGAGTGAATTAAGGAAAACAAAAAAATGTGCAGAGCATGGGATCACCAACACTGGGATTGGGAACCCCTGCTTTAGGACTGACCAGGACTGGACTGAGAGCCGCATGACGTAGCTTAACTCAGCCTGCATCTTGCACTAAATGCAGTTTTTTATGATGATAAAAGTGGCCACCTAGGCAAATAAAAATACTTGATTAGAATAGTAAAAACAACACAAACTCAAAAACAAATAATATTTAATTGAGAGAAATGACTCATCAAAAAGCTGTATTTCATTAAGGGCATCATTTACTGATTATTTAACAGTGCATCCCTAGGCTTGACTATTGATATGCTGTTGTGTTCTACCGGATTTTGAACTTGAACAAACCTGCTTAAAATTGTGTAATTAATGGTTAATTATTAAATGTGAAAATTATTATTTACAAGGGTTATTTTGAGAACTAACAGGTCAGAAATGCCAACAAGTATTGAAAGTTTGTAAAATGCTCTTCATGCCTGCCACAGTTGCAAGGCTGGGTTATGACAGAGTGTGTGTGTGTGTGTTTTTTTTATATATATATATATATATATATATATATATATATATATATATATATATATATATATATATATATATATATATACACACACACACACACACACACACACACACACACACACACACTGCTTAAAAAAACAAAGGGAACACTCAAACACATCCTAGATCTGAATGAAAATATTCTCATTGAATACTTTGTTCTGTACAAAGTTGAATGTGCTGACAACAAAATCACACAAAAATTCTCAATGGAAATCAAATTTATTAACCAATGGAGGCCTGGATTTGGAGTCACACACATAATTAAAGTGGAAAAACACACTACAGGCTGATCCAACTTTGATGTAGTGTCCTTAAAACAAGTCAAAATGAGGCTCAGTATTGTGTATGGCTTCCACGTGCCTGTATGACCTCCCTACAACGTCTGGGCTTGCTCCTGATGAGGTGGTGGATGGTCTCCTGAGGGATCTCCTCCCAGACCTGGACTAAAGCATCCGCCAACTCCTGGACAGTCTGTGGTGCAACGTGGCGTTGGTGGATGGAGCGAGACATGATGTCCCAGATGTGCTCAATCGGATTCAGGTCTGGGGAACGGGCGGGCCAGTCCATAGCTTCAATGACTTCATCTTGCAGGAACTGCTGACACACTCCAGCCACATGAGGTCTAGCATTGTCCTACATTAGTAGGAACCCAGGGCCAACCGCACCAGCATATGGTCTAACAAGGGGTCTGTAGGATCTCATCTCGGTACCTAATGGCAGTCAGGCTACCTCTGGCGAGCACATGGAGGGCTGTGTGGCCCTCCAAAGAAATGCCACCCCACACCATTACTGACCCACTGCCAAACCGGTCATGCTGAAGGATGTTGCAGGCAGCAGATCGCTCTCCACAGCGTCTCCAGACTCTGTCACGTCTGTCACGTGCTCAGTGTGAACCTGCTTTCATCTGTGAAGAGCAGAGGGCGCCAGTGGCGAATTTGCCAATCCTGGTGTTCTCTGGCAAATGCCAAGCGTCCTGCACGGTGTTGGGCTGTGAGCACAACCCCCATCTGTGGACGTCGGGCCCTCATACCATCCTTATGGAGTCGGTTTCTAACCGTTTGTGCAGACACATGCACGTTTGTGGCCTGCTGGAGGTCATTTTGCAGGGCTCTGGCAGTGCTCCTCCTGTGCCTCCTTGCACAAAGGCGGAGGTAGCGTTCCTGCTGCTGGATTGTTGCCCTCCTACGGCCTCCTCCACGTCTCCTGGTGTACTGGCCTGTCTCCTGGTAGCGCCTCCAGCCTCTGGACATTACGCTGACAGACACAGCAAACTTTCTTGCCACAGCTCGCATTGATGTGCCATCCTGGATGAGCTGCACTACCTGAGCCACTTGTGTGGGTTGTAGAGTCCGTCTCATGCTACCACGAGTGTGAAAGCACCACCAACATTCAAAAGTGACCAAAACATCAGCCAGAAAGCAGAAAGGTACTGAGAAGTGGTCTGTGGTCCCCACCTGCAGAACCACTCCTTTATTGAGTGTGTCTTGCTAATCGCCAATGATTTCCACCCGTTGTCTATTCCATTTGCACAACAGCATGTGAAATTGATTGTCAGTCAGTGTTGCTTCCTAAGTGGACAGTTTGATTTCACAGAAGTTTGATTTTCTTGGAGTTATATTGTGTTGTTTGTGTTCCCTTTATTTTTTTGAGCAGTGTGTGTATGTGTGTGTGTGTGTGTGTGTGTGTGTGTATATTATATATATATAAAACACACATATATTTTGTGTGTGTTCATATCATATAAAATATGCAATTGGTACAATATAAGAGGCTCAATTTGATTTAGGAAATTGTGTTCCTATTTGATTTTGACCGTAGATGGAGCATAAAAGCATATGAAAGAGTCTTTTAAGAACCTCTATTCTATTTGATAAATAGAGATTCAGAGGTAGGATTTGAGAAGGAGACGAAAAGACCATTTTTGTAAATACCATTGACTCATTATTCCACTGATCAAAATATTCACTGAAGCATTATGCATTACTTCATCAAATGCATGTGATTGTCCTCTGTCAGCGAGAAAACTCATTGGTACTTACCAGTCAAAGAATTGTTTATTCTTGTTTGGATATCATTGTAAGTCTGTTTTTGGAATTTAAAGTACAGCATCTTTAATGACATGTATTTCTTTCTCATTGATGGTTCATGAATATATGTGCGTGTCTATCCATGTTCTTGTACGGTGAGGTAAAAAGCGAAAGCCTGGAGCGACACACACACACGCACACCCTCCGCTTTCCACCCACAAGGGTTCACATAGGCGGCTTGACTCATCCCCATAGCGCTTCCTATCTCCAGCTCAGCTCGCCCAGCACTAATGAGAGAATAGCAATGCTCAGGAAGCATTTCCTGCTGCAGCAAATGCAGGAGCTGAGCAGGAGGCTGATCTGGTGATGAGGTCATTAGACCCTGTCAGGATGGGCTAGGGAGAAGGCGTTCTTGTGAATTGCATCTACCTGACCTCACTAACTCCCGAACCTCACTTTGATTTAAAGTCATTAGGAAATGATTCAGTGCATCATAATCTGCTATTTCAGCACAGTTTGATTTATTCGTGTAGATTTCAATTTGAATACACGAGTGTATATTTTAAAAAGTTTTTTTTTATTAATTTGAAAATTATTGCACTTGAATATTATTGTAACATTTTTAATAAATGCAATTTTACAGGTGAAACATAACAGATTTTTAATGTGGATAAACAGGTTGAAGTGCTTTTGGTCATCTTCTCTTATTCCTTTAGCAACCTCATCTGTGAGTTAAGACAGCAATCGTCAGATACTTCAGTATTCACCCTGAAGATAATTTTTTAACTTTAAAAGTAGTGTTTTTCATTGCAAGTGTTTTTTTTTTTATTTTTTATTTTTTTATTGCAGAGTTGTTTGTGTCACAGAATTTACACCTATGGTATTTTAGTTGGTGGCTGTAAAATAGCACCATTTTGAAGCACAACTGTGCACAGCTGTAAGAGCTAACCAGGCTAAAGGACAGCCTCCAAACAGTAACCTCTAAGAGGCGCAATGGGAGAAGACCATATGTCTTTTGTGTAAATTAAAAATCACTTTTTCATAAGCTTCCATGCATAATCCCTAACATACTGCTACTGTAATATGTTTATCATGCGGATTTTAGTTCTCCTATTTTTCTTCTTCTTATTTTTTTTATTAGATTTTTTTGATTATTTTATCATTTATTCACTAATCATTTATTTTATAGAGGTATAACAGTTCACAAAATCTAAAAAAAAGAATTATGTTGAATTAATACTGTTTGAATTTAGTGACTGTTAAAATTAACCACCTCCCATGGGGAAAGTTTAAAGCAGTATAGCAGCAGAGATTTGCAGGTTCACTGAAGAAAAATACCAATCTTGCTGAGATACTTTTTAAAATGATTTGAAGTAAAATGTGTGAGGTTGCTCCCTGCTGTCCCCACCCCTTTCAGCCTTTCAACACGCACACATACTTTTAGTTGTGTTTTACATGTTTTCTCAAGTGAATATAAGGTCTGTATGCTTTGTTGAATTGTGTAGGCCAGTGGTTCTCAAAATTCTCAAGCCAGTTCTCAGGGACTGCCATACGGTGCTGATTTTTTTTTTTTTTTTTTTTTTTTTTTGCTCCAGCGTATAGTGAAACTATGGTGCCTGCAGGGATGGGCATTGTTAGCAGCTTCTTGATGCAATATGTATTATGATGCAAGTGGCATGACACGATACAATAGCAAAACATCACATTTTTGATGAATATTTACATTCATGTTTTTGTGGTTCACTCTGAGGTCCTAGTCAGAGCACAGAGAGGCAGAGGAGTGAACTTTCTGCACTTTTACTCTGTTTTCAGCACTGCTCAGTGCTTGTTTTTGGGCATATGCATGTGAAAGAGAATCTGTGGCTATAAAATGATCACTGAACAATTAAATGTTCGCTAACGTGCTGCAGATCACATGCAGGGCAACCACACCATTTGTTTAGTATTTAACAGCATTAAAGTATCACCCAGGGTGGTAAAGATAAACCATAAATGCTAAGAGCTAATCACAGCAGCTACAAACTAATAACTCACTATAACCATGAACTAAACTGAATCTGTAAAACTAACTTGAGTACACAACTATCGTGCATGCTATAACAAGTGGTTAAATATACTGATTTCATTCCTGCACAGAATGATAAATGAATAATTCAACAGCCATTTATACAAATAAAACTAGAGCTTACCACTAATTTTTAGAGCACGTGTGTTGAATATTGCAAAATGCTCCAGTCTCTGGATTGAATGCAGTGTCTTTCACTTGCTCATACATGCGCCATGTAAAAGTAAATTCATAAGTATCGACACATCGGTGTCCCTGAGGTATTGGATTGAGAGCCATTGCTATAGACCCCTGTCAAATTAGTAGTGCTGATGAAATTTTTGCAATAATATTTATTAATTGTTATTGTCAGTAGGTCATTTCTCATATCTGAGGCTTCCCTACAATGACAGGTGTTCTTGCTGGTGAGGACTGCTGGGAAATTATGCTGCTTCAGTGCTTTGACTTCAAATGTAATGTTCCAGGTTTATTTATCCAGATGTGTAGCTGCAGAAAGCTCATCCAAAATTGTGTGTGTGTGTGTGTGTGTGTGTGTGTGTTTGTGTTTAAAGCCTGCTTGTCTGAAATTGCACTGTGGCATGCCAGCTGTTTGTAAGGCTGGAATTTGAGTGAAGTTGTGAAGCAGCGGGAGGACTGCAGGGTGCTGTGGGGAATGTTTACAGGATGCAGACACAGGTCTTTATCAAGCTCTTAAACTTCTTTTTCACCAGGCACTTTTTCCTATTATCAAACTCCAACATAGGTCTACATGACTGAGTTTGGAGGAAAGCATTAGAGCATGGACATAATGAGTTGAGGGGCTGGATGACGGGGAGAACCAATCCTTCAAGCCAAAAACAGAACTACGCTTTAGATTATGTAAGTTAGTCAGGGTAAATCACAGTGCATAGCAGACTGTTACATTTTCACTTTATACAGTATTCTTTTATAAAGGTGCTGGTCATCCAAATTGTCTCATGGCTTTGTTTGTCTGAGGTGTTTTGATAGGACTGGTCTTCGAGGCTGTTGTTTGAGGGGTCCATTAATCTGAAGGTTTTTGCATGTAGGGAAGAGGGCATCTTCAGGTTGGATGTTGGTAGATGGAAGAAGGAAGAAGCCAAGAGACTTTTGGCTTCACACATTTAACAAGTATTATGTCGATCTGTCATTTTATTTTTCTGTGATTTATTTGAATGGCATTTCTACAGTTACCCCACAGTAGCATAATTATGTATAATTCATTCTGCTAAATAGCGAGTTGCCCCTTTCAGCGTTTATTACTTTTTAGTGCCTTATTTGATCAATGCTAGCTGTTAGTAGTCAACTGATTTTTTTCATTGATATGCTGGGGTGGCCCATCAATGAGTATAATGTTATGCATGTTACCATTTTGGCTAAAAGAAGGTACTGTGTGTGTGTGTGTGTGTGTGTGTGTGTGTGTGTGTGTGTGTGTGTTTTTTTAGGCTACACAGTGTGAGCTTCAAAGAAAACAAATGTGATGTATATGATTCCCCCCAAAAAAGCTGATATTCATTATTTTTCATGTACATATCTGCTGATGCTGTTACTAAAGCTTATGTGTAAATGAGGATTACATCTGTGTGGATTAGCATTATGAAGAATAAACATTTTATTTCTATGGTGTTACAAATGCAGTAAAAGTGTTAAGTACAATAAATTCATAAACAAATTTCGGTTAAATCATCTGTCAAAAGATCATTGTGATAGCGAAGACGCTTGTAAAGCATTCTTTAAATGTAAAGAATTCTTTACATTACTGATATGATTATGATACCATGCATGCCTAATCAGTGCACCGCTAAAAATAAATTCTGTTGATCTACATTGACATTGCTTTTAAATAAACTCTAAACGGATGTAAACTTTTGTCATCCTATGCCTGAGCGATGCCTCAGAGAAGTCAAGTCCTCGTCATATTGACTGTTGCTATACTCTCCAGTTGGTGAAGTGCAGGAAGGACTGAGCTGCAAAGTTGTTATTCTCCCAGCTGTGTTTTAGGGTGTTGTAGAGGAGGCCAGGATTTCCTCTATTCCTCTGTGTGTCTGTGTGCCACCATTCCACTGAATCCTCTGGCTGTTTTTAAGTGTATTACAGTAACACAGACACTTTCTCCTGAAGTGCATTATGAAACACCCTCTGGGTGCAGTACTGCATTTCTTTGCTATCGTAAGAAATTCTTTTCAACCCAACTAATTTTTTCTGTTGAATCTGTTTTGCACCATCAAAACTACTGCGTGCCTATATTGTGTAAATGTTGAAACACTGAGACCCAGTTGAGGCTTTTGGACACTATAAACCATTAAATGTAATTATTAAAATAATGGTAATACAACATAGCCTTATATCAAAGCAAATCAGTAATGTCAGTAATAACGTAAATGTCTTCAGATCTGATAGGTCAAGAGAAGTTTTTTCCCAAATTCATATTACAGAAGTAAATATTATCTTGATGTAGGAATTGCGCCTTTTCTTACAGCGTCTTAAAAGTTTAGAAGTCTAAACCTACACAGACAAGTCAACTGTCATGTCTGTTACCAAGCAACTGTCAATATGCGTACAGCTGAAACAAACACTTAATCAAACTTAAAGATTAACTTGCAGACTTGCAAACTAGCAGAAGTTTTCTCTATATAATGCACTAAACAGTTCCTGTGATATTTCCACTTTATGCAACCTCAGCACTACAGAAATCTCACTATGTGATCTGGGAGAGCTACATTAGCTCGCTGTGTCTTTATCTTCCAGGGTCACCAGTAGCAGCATGTCCAATGCTCCAATACCATCACTTGTAAAGGAGCAACTTTGTCAAGAAGCTGTTATATAATTTTGTGAGGATTAATCTTTGTCAGGCTGCAGTTCATTATAAGGACACCCTTGTAACAAATGTGGACAAAATTATTGCCCATGTCCTGAGAACACTGCATTCAGAGAGTGCTTAGTTATTTTAAGCAACAGCAACTTGCATAATGCATGACTTTTTATATAACCTTATTTTCTTCAGTAATGTTTTAACTTTCCTGATGACCAGTAGTACAGTTCTATTAAAGCGTGTGAAGCCATACACGTCCACCTGCTCCATTTCACAGTTGCCAGTTTGCCTGTTTATTAAATACAGTGTACAGTTTTACTATAGATGTCTGCTTTATATGGTGCACAGTAAAGGTTTAAAAGAACAGACTGTAGCCTGTGTCAACCTGCACAATATCAGCTCACCGCTACATCGTCCATTTTTGGAAAGGAGCTACCATATGGCCACCAGTCAGCAGATATAATTTGGGTTCTTAGCACAGCGCTAATATACTTGTGGCATGTTGGTAAGTGTTTGTTGTGGCTGAAACACACATACTAGCTCGTGTTGCTGGTGTTTTTAACTCACTGTGAATACTTACTGGCCGCTTTATTAGAAACACCTACCTGGTTGATTTGCCATGCGGTCTTCATTCAGAGGCTATAACGTATCTTCCATGTACTATTTGTGTTGGTCTTCCTCTTGCAAGTAAATAGAAACTGTAATAAAAACTAATCTGGAGGGAGTTCAGTGGTGTGTGTCAGAAATGGGGCTGACTACTTCACAATATGATAAATATCGGCATACAGGTGCCACGAAATGATATGATGGCACAGCATCCCAGACCTACAACAAACTTAAACTTATATGCAAACTTAAAATAATTGCAGTGATTAAGAGATAAATCAGGGGGAAAGGTTTTTACAATTTTGAAGTGTTTACCATAATGATTTGTTTACTACAATAATAATTAATAAAACAAATAAATATTGCTTTAACAATTCTGTAATAGGTGTGGTTTGCTCTGAGAAGGAGGAGACAGTGAAGTAAATGTTTCCCATTTAATCATTAATCATAATCATGGCACATGCACTAGTCAGCATGAAGACTCACAGGCGGTTTACACCTTATTTTATCATGCATGTTATGTCTGGATCATATCTGGATACATTTTGACTGGATTCTGTTTACACTTTTTACTATTATACCTCCCTTTATGACCAGATGGCATCGGATTTTTCCTAGCACAGCCAAGCATATGTCTTTTTAGTTTTACTTCTATTTTCTTTTTCCTCTTGCGATACAGCTCAGCTAGCTTGGTGTGGAGCTTTCATTAATGCCTTCAAATAACTTCAGCCTCACATCCTTCATCTGGTGTTTCATTGTTTATCCTCTCTCTGCAGATGAATTTGTGGTTAGTTGCATGCAGATAGAGAAAATGCAGTACACTTCCACTGGGGTTGAGCATGGCAGAGACCTGTCTCTGACCACCTCTGAATGTAGTTTGCAATCTGATCTAATCCAGTTGCAAAAGGTCCTGTCTGTTTACATGTGGGGTGGACATTATGACAATATTCCAACCACACTGACCAACTGCATGTTTGATTAAAAAAAGAGCTTAATTACTCCTGTTTATTTGGTTTAGTACAGCACAGTATGTGAAATCATCTTATTCATAATCACATTTTATTCATAGTTTTTGATAGTATTTTTAAATGTGGCACTACTTTGTCAATTACAGCTGTTATGACAAACATCTAGAGGTATCATGATTTCACATTTTTGCCTTTACGCCTTTTTGACCGGCTGTGATCTGATTACCTAAAACGCATATTGATGCCACATAAACAGCCTCATATCCTGTGCATGTGTGAACGAGTAAGTGGCTGTAAAATTATCAGCAAAAACAAAATGCTCACTAATGTATGCCATAGATCACTTACAGCTCATTAACACAGCACTACAACACAAATCAACACTACAAAGACTTAAGCAAGATACTACCTAAGCAAAATACTTATGGATGAGTGCTAATAACAACTGGTTCCTAACTAATTCATTTCTACTAGTTCAGACAAAACCTGGTCATTAGAATTAACTTCAGTCTGTGCTGAGTTTCTCCTGAAAGCACAACATGCAGGACAGATCAGAATGCAATACCTTCTCCAATGCAGCCTTTTGGAAAAATACTAGGAGCTGACTGCAAATGTCCTGTAATTGACTGTTGGAGCACATTTGCAGACATGTATATTGTGTATTCATAGTATTAACAGTTGACATTACTTATAACATATAACAATCATATTTAAACATATGTTCATTTAATTTTCCCCAAACCAGAGAATGATCCACAATACAGATGGATTTTTTTTTTTCCTCATTATTCAATCCTGCTGCCCCACTTCTGGCCGGGCTTTTGAATGTTGTTACTAAATGAGTTTCTTCTGGTAAAGAATGAAGTTGTGATATCTGCTTGTTGAGGAAACTGATGAAATTCTCAAGAGAACGTCACACCCTTCTCAAAGTCACACTCCAGCCACATGAATTCATTGTTCTAGGCCACTTTGAGCTTTCTCATTCTTCACCCCTCTCCCTCCAGTCGTCATTCGTTATCTGATTACATTACATAAAACATTGCTAAAACGAAGTTCTAGATATAAGTTGATGCTTCTGTCACATTAGCTTTTGCAGCGGAAAGGTTAATGTTAAAGTTGGTAAATATGATTCGATGCACTTTATTCTGTATCCAATCATACAGGCTCTGGATGTCATGCTGGAGGGTGAAAATTAGCTGTCCGCTGACCTGGTGATTTGCTAAAAGGAGAAAAAAATCCAAGGCATGTGGCCACAGCCTCTGCATTTGTAGTGGCAAAAATGTGAAATGCGTGGCCAGGGGGTACTGGGCAATAGGTAGTGTTGACCAATGGTTGTGAATATTGCATTCTCAGGCTTGTGTGCAGCAACTGTTTCACATTTACCTGAAAGTAATTTCATGAATATTGATACAGGCATATTGATTGGCACAACATACGGTCATACACAAACGTTTGTGTTAAATGGCACAACGAATGCACTTAAATGTGATATAAAAGTGTTCTCTGTAGGAGAGTGTACTTATTTTCAGATGCTTAGATGTTTCTAGCAAATGGCATGTAACACTACTCTTCAGATTGTCCTGGTAAGCTTTGATGGCTATCGTGGTTATTCCCAGACACTGCATAATTCATTAGTTCTCTCAATAGACATGAGAATAACGTTGGGCTAAAAGTGAAAACAGTCAAACACTGGGTTTTCATCACCCTACATGCTCTCTATACAGGTTTTAAGATGTAATGAATGCCCTTTGTTTTCATTGCTCTGTGTCTCTGTATTGTAAGACTTTTGTGACATCTTATTGACCTGCAGGTTGTGAAGACAATCTCTTCATGAGCAAGTGACGGATTCTAAGCTTGTCTCATTTTAAATCTTTTCTGTGAGTGCATTTGTATGGGTGTGCATGTCAGCAGCAACACTTTGAGGTCTCTCGTCTCCTGGGGCTTCGTGAATGATCAAGTCACAAGCTCCATCTCTCTTGCGTCTGTCTTTTATTTATTTATTTATTTATAATCTTGTTTGTTCTCTTTGCCTCGGGTCTACTCTTACTTGAAAGTATGCTTATGATCAAGAGCTTCTCTGTGCCACGTGTTTTCTGGGCCTTTACCCTTCCAGCCTTTCACCCTCAGGCCAAAAATCTATGTGGTATATAAAAAGTTCCTGACAATTTCATTATATATCTCAGTATGGTGTGTTTTATGTTTTTTGTGTTTTTATTTTGTTTTATTAAAAAACATTTTTAGATGCTTCTGTAACTCTCAGACACTGCTGAAATTTGAGAAATATTATGCTATCAGTCATTCATGCTATTGGATGAGAAGAATTGAGAAGCTGCAGACTAGAGCATCATCTGATGCAGCCGATGCAGTGTCAGCACTGGGGGTGCAAAAGGAAAATGAAGCGCAGTTAGCAGGGCTGCTGTCTGCACTAGGTTAAATGCTAACCCAAAGACACTGGATGTTCCTTCCATATGTTTCCTTAGTGTTCTACTCAGCGGGAGAAGAGAGACTGCTAAAACATCCCTAAATTTACATTACATTGTCTGCCCTTATTTGTGGTATATTGCTTTAACAGCCTCTACTCTTCTGGGAAGGCTTTACTAGATGTTGGAACATTGCTAGGAGTGTTTGATTGCGTACATGTAATAATTAAGAGCGTTGTACAGTTCATCTAATCTTTGCTGGGTCTGTTTCAGGTGCACTGACTGTGGGTTTGGTGAGGCAGTGTCAGACCATCCACGGGCGAGACAGAACCTGTATCCCCCCTCGGTTGCCTCCAGAGTGGGTCACCACACTCTTCTTCATCATCATGGGCATCATCTCCCTCACAGTCACCTGTGGCCTGTTGGTGGCATCACACTGGCGCCGAGAAGCCACAAAGTATGCGCGGTGGATCGCCTTCACAGGAAGTAAGTGTCTATTGTAACTCTTGCATACTGATGCATGAATAGGCTTACTTCAGCTATTTGTGTGCATTAATAACTAGGGATCTGCAACCCGCACAACACCAAATCTGATAATTCATGATGCAAGTTACCTGCTGCGAACACGTTTCTAATACTGGATGGTATGTACCTGTCTACAGGTAAAATAGAATGAAAATTGCATGTTTTGCCTTATTTCAAGTATTTCTAGGATTACATCAGAAGTGGCTGAAATCCGATTTGAAAACCTCAGGTGTGTCTACATTTAGGCAAAAAACTCATTTGTGCAACTCTAATGTGAACAGAACCATTGTGCTAATTGCTTATTTAGTGTTCAAATTCCCACCAAGGCTGAACATTTGATTGCGATTTGGATACTGTTAAAATGATCTTTGCATTTCCAAAACTGAGATGTCTGCCACTCCTGCAGTTTGATTGTTCCTCCATCTCAGGCAGTGGCTGTTTCTCAGCAGGGACCCCTCCCCCCCTTCTCTGTAACATGGCATCATTTCCTTGGAATAACACTCTTCTCAACACCAGCCTCTCCCTCCCCAAGCAGCTGGGCTCTAGCCCACTCTCCCCAGGATGGGACTGCTTGCCAAAATAGGATTTTCACTGCCTCTAGTGATGCGACTGTGCAAATTAGATTGATCAGGTTTAACATACACTTACATTTTTTTGAAAAATAGTGTTTTGGGTCTACTGTGTGTTGAATTGGTTATTCTGCAATGTGTTAAGGTGTGAGTTTGTGCATCTGAGGCCCATGTGGATGGCATCTGGTGTGCCCCTTCACTGGAAGCTATTGTCTTTACTCGCTCTTCTCAAGCTGTTTTAGGGCCACTTTGTCTTTCCTATAAAAACTTTTCAGTTGTGTTCATCCCTCAGGATACAATAATGTTTGGCTGAACTTATAGCGTTTTATGGGAAATAAAGAGAATGAGATGGACAGAATGGCAGGAATTTGTTAACGGTTGACACAAAGTTACTAAGATAAAGCTCCACATTTTAACATATCATTTCATCAAAGTGCTTTAACCAATACAGCTGAATTTCACAAAGAGATCCAGATTTTCTGTTTCTTTTTTTTCCCTCTTTATGCCATCAGTGCATGTTGAGAGATACATACATAGTGGCATGGTTGCCTTGGCAACAGGAAAGAAATGTTCCCAATTGTCCAGGTTCAGTTCACTATCTCCGATCCTCAATGACTCACTTGTCTTTTCCTCGCCGGTCATTATGTGGGGGTGGTGACTGGCCTGTTTTGAAGTCTAACAGCTCTATAAGTAGAGCACCCCCCACAGGCAAGGACCATCAACATGACCATGTGTGGTAGGCTTTAAAGGGGATCTCTATTTAAATATGGCATCACTGTTGGTTAGTACAAAGAACATCAGCTGAAATTAATAGTTTTCTGTGAGTGTAAATGTCGAGTTATTTTTGGTCATGTAATCAGATAATCAGATCTCGTGGTGCCAGATGACATGTAGCAGACTGCCCAAGCAGTGCCATAAAGAAATAATTGCTGCAAATAGCTATTATCAGGTTTTTGAGGACAGTTCTTAATCGCTGTGCCTTAAGGGCTAGGCTATAGGTCCGTTTTCCTATTCCACTGTCCAGTGATGTATCAAAAATGCAACCCGTTTAGCACCTCATCGTAATATCAGTATTATATACAAATGCTAAAACTTGCTGTTAACGCCAAGAGAAAACTGTTTCAGCTGATAACAACGCAAACATCCAGCTCTTTCAAGAGGCTTCAAAGGCCACAACAAAGCTAATGGGAACAGGTCAGTGGTTTAAAATAGTGCTGCATGATGCTCTTAAAAATATAGGTGCCAGAAAGTCCTTTGGAGTGATTCTGTACAAGAACCACTTTTCACTGTATAGTTCTTTAAAGAATAATATTTGTAAGTGAGATGTGAGTTTAAAGAAGGTTTTAAAACTTAAAGAACCTTTTTTTTTTCTTTCATCATTTATATAATATATTCCTGGACCAACATTCCTTGGCCACACCAGCCCACCCTTCGCAATCCCCCCCCCCCCGTTCCAGGGGACATTTTTTATTATTTTTTTTTTTTCTTTTCTTTTCTTTTCTCCTTTTCACTTCACTATTAATGTCACAACTCATCGTTTATTAATCATTATATAGATGTAAGGTGTTGTGGCACCACAACCACCCAGCACCCCTCCAAACACCAAACCTGATGAGTTTGGAGAGAGAAGTCAGCTCTCAATATATTGTAAAAATTGTGACTAGGTTTCCTCAGTTATTTTATTTTTTAAATTTGCTGCAAGTCTTTTCAAGTTGCAGTGATCCGTGAGGAGGTTAAGCCAAAGCTTTATTGAAATTTTGGTTCTGTCCTTCCAGTTCAGCAGTATAACTTTTTTGGCAATGATAAGTGATATGAATGTAAAGGATTTGAGGTGATTGGGTGCTGAAAGTGAAGAAAGGTTAAGTAGCGCTACAGTGGGATATAAAGGGATGATGAGGCCAAAAATATCTGATGGCCTGTCAATGACCTCTGATCAAAACTGCTGGATCGGGGGACAATTCCAGAAAGCATGATCGTAGTTGTCTATTAAAGCTGGACAATGTTGGCATTTATCACTGTGACTGAATACCATATGGTGTAGTTTAGAGGCTGTAATATATGTTCTGTGAGGGGTTTTATATTGAATTAGATGGAGTTTTGAATTTCTGGACAGAGAGGATGTCACTGCATGTATTTTGCCAGTTGACATTGCATGTTTTTTATATCTGCGGTCCATTTTTCAATTGGGAGTAAGATAGTGTTGTCCTTTGAGGCTATAAGTTTATATATTTGTGATTTAAGGTTTAAGTGAGTGTAGTTTTAAGTAGAGAGGGGGAGTGTGATTGTAGAAATGTCCACTATTAACCGTTTTCTTTAGAACATCTTTGAGTTGTATACACTGAAAATGACAATTAGTGTATTGTATTTTTCTTTGATGTCCTGATCTGTGCTTATGAGAGTGGGTATGACAGATTCCAATCTGATTGAACCTCTACATAATGGAAAGGTTCTGTAGTTAAAGGTTTTAGAAATGTACATTCAGACAAGGAATCGTTTTGGGACCTTTGTTTCAGAGTCGAGAGTCAAAGGGGAACAAAACATTGTGTTGCGTATTATTGCCATATGATGTGCCTTGTCATGTGTTAAAACCCCTGATGTAATATGATTAAAGACGGGCTTGTGTTATTTTGACAAATTATTTACATTTGTGGGATCAATACCATGATTTGTTGAAACACTCAAAGAATGACCGTGATTGGACAGAGGCCAATTGCATGTTACAGCCCTCTACAATATCAGTATTGTACAGGCCAATGCTGCAGTAAAAAATTATCCAGCCTGTTGTGCAACCCTAGTTCAAACAGACTACACCACTTCTGAAATCTTTTGTTAGTAAACCAGACAGGTATATAAATGTTCAACCAATGCATTTTGGTTAAAAATTTCATCTAATTTCCAATAAATTAAATAAATCCAATAATTGAAATTCAGATATTTTTCAGATAGAAAATAGGTTTTTCATTCAACTTTAGGGCCTTTTCTGAAGTGTATACATGAGTACAGCTTGTTCTGATAACTCTCTAATCAATGATGCAAAACTCCAGGTTTTCTGGAACCTACTCCAACTCCCAACTACTGCTGCTGGAGACAATGGAGTTGACTCCTCAATTCCACTTAATTTAATCCTGTAGCAGTGCGGTCACTGATGATATAGCGGAGATGAAACCATCCTGAATGTAGTTTGTGGCTTCTGACCCACCCCCCCAGTGTTGCTTTTGCTGAGTGTAGCCTTAAACTTTAGACCACAAATATGTTTCTTAGCTAATGGTTAGCCTGTGTAGTTGGTCTCATAACAAAAAAAGGCTCAAAAGAACTTCATATTGATTGATGTTTAAATGAAACCAGCACCGATGTGTCTAACTTGGGCTAATAATATGTGGTAAATCAAAGTAAGTAGGCTACGTTACCATCTCACCTGTTATATTGGGCTGTGGTTTTTTTTTTTTTTTTTTGTTTGTTTTTTTTTCCCTCCCCCATTCACTAAAGCCTAGATTGTAATACAGTACAGAGCTGTTTGATGTTTCCATGGGTCATGTCTGTAGTCTTGATATTTATTGGTTAACAATTAATCACTGTCTAATAGTCAGTCAAATTTTGCCAAATTCTCTGTATTTATTTAGTACTGAAGAACATGAGTTTCGTGATTCACTTGACCGAGTAAGACTCTAGTGCTTTACAGTAAGTGTCTTTCTGTTAAAATTTGTTCAGAAAGAAGAACTTGTGGTTATTGTAGTGCTGTGAAGCAGAAGCATGGATCTGAAAAGGGGGAACATGTGTAAAGGAGAAGCCTGGGAGAGCACTGGAATTGCTGCACAAAAAAATTAGCCTGTCAAAAAAACTGTTAGACTGTGTAGTTTTCTAACTCTTATGTTGTGCTTAATGAGTGTTTATTATGAGTAGCTTGGTTAACCGTTTCACACGGATATCCCTGTTTTGTCTTGAGTAAATGTCATCTTTGCTTGATGAGCCCATTATTTCTTTGTTGAGCAGCTTGGAGGTGTGCCTGACATGTAATGAGATGTCATCTTGTTATGTAGGCAGAAATTCAAGTACATTTTGATAATACTGTGATATTACTGAAAACGCTGATCGGTTTGGTTGCTAATATCATGAAGAGAAAGTTACTGTCCCTATTGTGTAGTGATGCATAAGTGGAAGGTGAAAATGAGTGTTATTCCACTTCAAGGACTGAGCTATGTTCCTTGCAATGATGAGAGAATTACATGGAGTGTGTTAGGACCCTTACAGTCATGTGAGATTGAATGCTGTGCTTGCTGGGAAAAGGCCAGTGAGTCTCAAAGCTCACCTCAGGACAGTGCAAAAATAAATGTAAATGCTGTGTCCAGCACAGTTGAAACACTTTTCTTAAAGGAACATTTTGCTCCCTCTTTGTTTTCTTAGTGAGGTAGACAGAGGGGATTTAAAAATGTACAGAAGACAGTGTGGTGTGAGCATTGGACTCGAACATGTTCATAAACATGTTCCGTCAACAGAACAAGCAAATCAAGGGAAAAATTAATTATGAAGTTCACACCAAGTCCAGCTCTACCCAGCTGTTTTCTGGGTCAGCACATTTATCTGGATACAAAAACCATACCCAGCTATGTTCTATGGAGCCTTATGTCCTGCTGTACTCTGTTATTGCTTTTCTTCCACTCAAGGAATACAGTCAGTGCATTTTTCTATACTGATGACATAATGGTTTTTGGCTCAGACCCAGCACTGTTGTACCCCCCATGTGATACATACCGTTATAAATCTCACTACTACCAAATGCTGTATGTCCAGTAGTCACCTATAAAGAGAAGCACTGGCCACTAACCCTAACCCTAACCCTAGTCCATTACCATTATTTCAAAGAACACTGATAAGCTGTGAAGCAGACGACAGGAAGGTCAGGTCGAGGGTCTTTAGAAATGTTCATTTGAGACTTGAGTAGAGCCGCAGTCTCTAGGGAGGGCTTCCACAGGTAGCAGAGCCATGGCAGCTGCTGGCCACGGGCCACCTTCAACTGAAAGAGGTGCTTTGTGTGTGCGGCACAGACCCCCACTGTACAAGCCTGCCACGCCTGGCCCTAACCCTTCCTTGAACAGGCCACATTCACGCTGGCCCTGTAGGTGTCATGGCTTCCGCCGCCGTCCTGGCCTGCATCAGGCAAACATATGGCATGTCAGCAGAGACAGACATAAATATTAGCTGTCGTCTGCTCTCCCTCTTGGCAGTGCTACCCAGAACCAACCTGAAGGTAAGAAGGATGTAGGCCTCTTATCTAGGTAGATAAAATTAGCTAAGAGGTTGCTGAAGCATAGATTGACCCAGTGCAGAGGTCAGTTTACATTTATTATATAGATATATATGACTAATTGTGCCCAAGTTGTCCTGTAGGGCAGCAGTGATTAGTTAACAGAGCTGATGGTTGTTGTTGAGGATGTCAGTTAAGGAGACCACGCATCATTTATAAAACTTAATGACACGTGTCAGACCCGTCTTAATGGGCCACAGTATTGCAGCAGTCTGCCTGACTACACATCTGACTCACCTCATTAGCTAGTCATGTCTTAATTGAATTGAGTGTTAAAAGCTGAAAGGCTATAGATTGTTGCTATAGAGTGCTGGAAATTGCTGATAGATTGCATCTGTTAAAATGGCTTTCAAGTTGGGCAATTTAAATGTCAGAAAAAGCACCGTCCATGGCTTTAAGATGCACAAAAAGGAAAGCATGTACATCTCATCTGTTTTTCTTTTTTTATGTAGCCTGTGACAGTGTTTGAGAGAGCAGTAGTATGCAGTGTGACCATGAATTTCTGGAGCCTTTCACAGCAGTCAGTGTGTGTAAGGCAGGACCAGATGACAGAATATAGCAGATTTGACATAACGATGAATCCAAACTGACATGCTTGAGTTTATTTTTGGCTTTGGAGATGGGTAGAAAACTACATTGTGCCCTCTGTCATGGTATGGTGTCTTTTAAAAGCCACACAGGTCCATCTCTTGACCAAAATATAAATGTACAATACTGCAAAGTGGCTGGTAATTGTCGCTAAGCGGTGATTGGAGGGCTAAGAAAAATGAGGCACTTCCTGAGATGGGCCTGATTGACTCAGTCCCAGATGTTGGCAGCCTAGTCTCAGTCCTTCCTTAGAGTAAGGCACACAGCCTAACAGATAAAGCTGTGCTGCAGCCTTTTCATACAGAATATCTTTCGTTGTGAAACATGCCAGTTCGCTTTACTGACTTAACATGGTTCTCTGGAGTCACCAAAAAAAAATTGATATGGCCCAGCCTAATAACAGTAGTAGGCTAAAGTAACAGTAGCCTGTAGGGTAACTTAAGACAGCTTTGCCCATTTTATTTTAACCAGAAATAATTTATAAGCTGATTTTTACCAAATCATATCTTCAGTCAGTAGGGTAATATCAGCCTCCTGGACAATTTCAGTTGGCTAGTGGATGCAAATAGAAACCGTCTCGTAAGCCTAGAAAAATGCTCATCTCTGAGCAGTTGTGTTGCCAGATGGAGTGATGGTGGCAAAGTAAGAGGAAACAGTTAGTCAGTTCTTCACATTTTTATAATTATTCAAAATATAGGTAATTAATTCTTTGTTTGCAGAGATAATCGCTATTTTGCAGTACTTGGCCAGGCTGATAGCTGAAAAATAAGTACTGTGGTATTTTCTAGTTAACGTTTTCTAGTTATCTTCAATACAACTAACATATTAAGTAACATGATACTTAGGAGCCCAACATGTTTTGAGAACTACTTTGTCTGTCATGATGATGAATGTTACACCAAATGTGTTCATGAGCTTCTTCTGCCACAGAATCATGGCAACTTGTGTGCTAATAGCACTCCCTGCTGGAGAAACTTCAGACTGTAAGTGACTTCCAAAGCCATGTCTACACGCTTTCCACTTTAAAAACACATTTTCCATAATTACAGCAGCATTTTCATCATTGCACTAAACACCAGGACATGTATTCTGTACAGAAAATACTGCACACTGGCTGTAGACAAGTATCAGAGGAATTTTCTCTACAGGTTAGAGTTAACTTAATTACTCTATGCTAACATTCGGCCATTTTAGCTTCTTTTATTAACTGCATCGAGTCACTTTGAGGTGAGCTGAAGTTCCACAGCACATCTGCATTTATTTATTAAATTAAGGGGAACACATGCAGTAAAGCTAGCATTACAGTGTGTAGCAGAGAGAAATAACACAGGCAGTTTTTTAAGCCTCTCTTACTCTCTCTCGTACTCTCTTGCTCTCTCTCGCTCTCTGACTACTGGTGCGCAAGCCTGCACGCTTCTTAAATGTGAACCCTAGTTTCCCAATGTATTTTCAAGCGGTTTAATGGTAAATTAGTCATTCTCTCAGTTCTTTTACCAAAATGGCATTTATTGCCTTTTACACATCACCATCAGGTTACTTCTGTCATCAACAATACCTGATAACATTACCCTATCACACAGGCCCCTGGTGTCCTGCATAATATGAGAATAGCCACCTAGACATAATGATCTGTCATGATCCATCATATATCTTTTCATGCTTTTATTTATTTTGAAATGTTTCTTCTGCCCTTTTTTAATTTTCTGTGCAAGTTATGAATTGACTGCACTGTTTTGTGGGACTGATTGTAAATGCATTGAGCATGTCTGTTTTGAAAGTGCTCTACAGCTGAGGTGCTACCTGTGCAGTTGGGTCAGCACTGCAGCAGGCATTCTGTGCTGCAGGAAGTGGCTCTTTTACACTCTGGTGAAAGCATGACCTTCAGTCCTTCAGACCTCTCCTCCTCCCACTCATGCTGTCTGAAGAGACTGAAGCAGCTGAAGTGCCTTATGAAACACCCTCTTTCCGAAGACAGTGTTTTCATTACTGTTTGGTTATTTTAGGTAAATTTCTTTCTCTCTCGCTCTCGCTCTCTCTCTCGCTCTCTCACTCTCCCATTCTCCCGTCAAGGCTGACATGTTTAATTGTAGCTTAGTGGCTTCCTGAAAGACGTTATTATCTCGCTAATGGGCGTTGAGATTAAATTGAGTCTCCACTTAAGTGCCTTTGTGCAGCTGCTGATCCTCAATCCTTTCTAAAAGCTTTCATGCCCATTGTAGATTAGCTTATCCTGAGCGACTGTTTCTAAGGGTCTAAAATGCAAGAGGTCAGAGTTTGGAGCACTGAAGGTCTAGTTCGGACATTCCAGGTGTTTGCTTGGTGTCAGCACTGTCATCTGCTGGATGATTTAAAACCTACATTCTCTCTAGGAGCTCTGCTCATTCTTAGAGTCGGGCCAACATCGAATGATTTACTGTCTGAATACTTGAGATGTTTTCAGTGCTGAGATTGTAACGTTCTGTTTCTTTTCTCTCTCTTTCTCCACAGTGATCTTGTTCTGTATGGCGGCTCTCATCTTCCCTATTGGATTCTACATTAACGAAGTGGGTGGGCAGCCCTATAAGCTGCCCAACAACACAGTGGTGGGCTCCTCTTACGTGCTTTTTGTGCTGTCCATCTTTTTCACAATAGTAGGGCTACTGTTTGCGGGGAAAGTTTGCTTGCCTGGCTGAGGACACATCTCCTCCGGAATCAGCTGAGGATTGTTTTTTTGTTTGCAAAGAGGAACGAAAACTAGCAGCGCTCACCGAGAAGGGGCTTCGGAATTGGGGTGGTAACGCAACCGAATAACCGATAAACTCACACAATGACAATGCACTCACTGCAAAGCTAACGCCTCTTAGTCTACTCTGCCCAGAACCAACCTGAGCTTATTTAGATCTTCCTTTTTGTTGCACTTCGGAGGATCTGAGGACACGTGCGGACAGGGAGCGATGGTGGATGCCAGTGGTATTTGCATCGTCATGCAGTTCGGATGGTCTTCTACTTCGTGACCTGCGAAGGCATTTGAGATTTCATGCTTATTTTTCCGTTCCGAGGAGTTTTGCTCAGTTCCCACTCATTCACTCCAGCTTTGTAGTTTTGTAGGGATCTGTCACCCCCCCTGGAGAGGAATGGCTGGCTGCTGTGAAAAGGCCAGGCTGAGGCATGAGGGGGGCCCTGAAGCAGAGCTCCATCCCACAGGAACAGGAGACGCTCAGGATGAAAGTGGAGCCACAGCTCCCCCTTCAGTCTCTGTACTGCACTCACTGGAGTCACCCCAGCCTGAGATCCGAAAGAGTAAAGGGAACAGTGTTTGAATATGTGATGATAGAACAAAGTGAAAAACACAAATTTTGATAGAAACACATGACAAAAGACAAAAGCACTAGGACTGCCGGTCAGGACCCTATGAGGCCGTGCCTCACCGTGTTAAACCTCGTTGCCTGGGAAACCTGTTACATACATACATACATAAACACATAAATACACACATGCATACACTTATACCGATATGGACACACCTCTGGATCTGGTGACCAAAATGAAACTCCTACCTGCCCTCATGTGAATCCTGGGCCCTATAAGTTCAGTCTTTGAGAGAGAGAGAAAGAGATGTGCTTTGTCCTTTAACCCAGTCACCTTTTTCTTGTCTTGATTTGTACTTCTGACTCTGAATTTGTTTTGCTTTTCATTTGCTAATGTGCCATAAGTCATTTTAGTTGTATGAATACTAAGGGCAGGACTCTGTTATAGGGAGCACTGTGAGGTATAGCCATTAGTAGGTGAAGCATCGCAGATGTACAAAAAAACAGAACTCCTTACCTCAACTTTTTCTCTTTGCTGACGATGACAGCGTGTTCCCTGTAAGTTATCTCTTGCCTTGGTCAGAGACATTTTGCTGAAAATGCTGTGATCATTGCAATTTATTTATCTGACACTGAATAACAGGAGAAAACCAATGTGTATGAGTGACATCAGTTCTGTTTGCTTTGCTTCAGTTTTTGAAATAATCCCTATTTTAAAACCGTGTGTCATGTATATTGAAGATCAATTGAAACATGATTTGTATGGTCTTTGATGATTGATTTTGGATTAATCAAATGAAGGTTAACATTTCCCTAGAGAAGTTTCGTTCTTCATGAAATATATTGTTCTTATTGCTTCGTTTTTGACCCACTCCACCACCCCAAACCTTTATCTAAGAAAAGTCATTTTAAAAATTGCCTTTACATTACTTTTTATTTAATTTCACAAGCTCTTTTGTAAGAGTGTCCTTTTCCTGGGAGTGTTTGTGTTGTTTTCATGGTTGGCGAAAAAGCCAATCTGCATTTGTTTTGAACCCCAAGTACAGGAGATCATAGCTTCCTTTCTTGGGCCTGTAGAGTTGGCAAAATAAATGATCTGTTTATTATAGGACCTCAGTATTTGAGAATAAGCTGCAGGGTCTGTTCTAATGTATAATGGAAAAGAGTTAGGCAGGAGTGGAAGACATCACATACATCTGGCTTCTCCTGCTTTGAATTTAGGAAAAAAAAAGTCATAAAATTGAATTCAAAGAAATAAAAATGACTTTACATTAAAGGGTATTGAATAGTTATTATTTATGGTTACATAAGGGAAAAATAAATGTATGAATAACAGTATTATCTATCGAAGGATGTTTTAGCATTCCTTGTGCACAGTTACTGTTAACAGATTCATATTACTGGCAAAACAACTGTTTTTGTTCTGCTTCACTTTGTTTCGATATTTCACTGTATACAATAAAAGGCATTAAAAAGCCTTACTGGTTGCTGTTAAGTGAGCTTTACTTAAACCGATACTTGTTCACTGGTAAATATGGGTGCGTGATATGGCAACAAATGTAACGTCACTACAACATTTTCACAACACACACTGAAGTTTGTTTTTCTGAGCTTTTGTTAAGTGATTTTTATTCACTTTCATATAACAGGGCTGCGCTAAATCCAGTTAAACAGGCTTTATTATTCTGTCTTCGTAATGAAACATGCAGTTTGTCAGTGTTCTTGAAGTACTGATTTCTACAATATAGCCTACTCAGAAAATGGGTAACACTTTACTTGAACCCTGCTATATGACAGACTTAACCATGCCTTAAACATATAGCAGATGTCGTATGTTGTCATGACAGATTATGTCTAGTAATACAACATTATGTTCCCATTACTGTTAGTAATCATGGTATACACTTTATGGCCATAAGTATGTGGACGCCTGAGCCCAACATCTGTATGAGCTTGTTAGACATTCTATTTCAAAACCATGGGCAATAATATGGAGTTGGTCCCCTCTTTCTGGCTACAACAGCCTCCACTGTTGTGGGAAGGCTTTACCCAAAAAGTGGACATATGAATGGAAGTAAAGGCACAGGGTAGACACACTACATACTGAAATTGTATTTAGTCATATTGGGTTTTGTGTAATTTTTTTGTTAAAATGTTTCAGGGTTTTTTTTTTTCTTTTTTTTTTCCCCCCGATACTGATGTATGATGTAATTGCCGTTTTGAGGGGAAGTTAAATGCCCTTTGAATTTTGCACAGTACTGTCAGTGAAGAATCTCAAACCAAGCTGCTTTCCCAGGACGCCTTGTGTTTCTGAGAAAGCAATGTGAAGGATCATTCTCAGCTGCCAAGATCTTTTTAAGCTCATCAAACTTTAAGCCCAGCACACTCTAGCCCATCTTTCTTCAGCAGTCTGGTTACTGTTGTGCCCTGGCCTTAACTGGACTTTTTTTTTTTTTTTTTTTTTTTTTTCTTTCTTTTCTTTCAGATTGCAACCAGAGATTCCTTTTCTATCTCCATTTCTTTCTCCAATACCAGCTTCTGACAGAAGTGATGTGCCAGTGTCCATTACAGTGACTGCAGAGCTGCTGAACACCATTGTGCTGTAGTACTCTCTGAATGCTTTGTGGTCTTAGGTGATGTGATCATAAGTTAAGTACTGGATGTCTGAGTGCTCTCTCTTTAAATGGGTTTTCTCTGTTTGTGGTAATCACAGGGCTGTGAGAGAAGATGGGCTTGCAGAAGCCTAGCGATCAGCTTCAAATTTGTGTTAATAACTTTCCTTTGTATGCAGGCATCATACAGAGAACAAATCCAACACGAATCCAACTGGTGTAGGTTTCTAGGATCTCTGATCCAATAACAATTCAATTTGTTCATGAAAGGTTTTTGTTTCACGCTTCCTTTAATATCACAAATACTGATGCACTGTTCTGGTTCTGGCTGTTAGATGTTTTGCAATGGTCAGAAAAACCCAAACCAGAATTCTCAGGCAAGCTTTATGAAACCTCTGAAGAAAGGTGACCAAATTAACAGTGGATCCTCATAGCAAGATGTTGTAAAATGTGCAACATCAAATTGTCTGTTATTTTTCTCTTTGACTTGTATATTTGTATATCCTGCCTATTTAGGGTTCTTTCAGGAGGGCAGATGCTGTTTTTTTTCTGGAACTACACCATATAAGTAAATAGCTGGGTCAGTTTATGAGCTCTGAGTGTGAATAACCATTTAAAAGGCCAATATTGTGAAAAAACACGTTTTTCTCGCTTTCTTCAAAATATGAGTTTGATGTAGGATGTAAACACTGTTAAAGTTTCAAAGTGTACCATTCAAGTGTACACAATCCATGTATGGAAACTAAGCTGCAAAGAGCCAATATTTGTTAGTGTTTTTGTGATGTCATAAATCAAAGTATTTACATATATCTACCTATTCAGCCTACAGCAGTTTAGCCCCACCCATTCATGCTGAAGTTATTAGAAGTGGACCTGGTTGGATTGTTGTTTTGAATGTGATACAGTACAGGGCAGCCAATCAGAACAGAGGTCGTGTACAGTATCTCACAAAAGTACACACTCACATTTCTACAAATATTTTATTATATCTTTTCATGGGAGAACACTATAGAAATGAATCTTAGATATAACTTAAAGTAGTCAGTGTACAGCTTGTATAGCAGTGCAGATTTACTGTCCTCTGGAAAGAACTCAACACACAGCCATTAATGTCTAAAGGTGTACTCACTTGTGTTGCCAGGTATTTAGCCATTAATGGCTGTGTATTATTTTCAGAGGACAGTAAATCTATACTGCTATAAAAGCTGTACACTGACTACTTTAAGTTATATCTAAGATTCATAGTGTGCATATATAGTGTTGTCCCATGAAAATATATAATAAAATATTTGCAGAAATGTGAGGGGTGTACTCACTCTTGAAAGATACTGTATATCACTCTTAAAGAGACATTAACAAACAGCCAGTTTAATTCTAAAGGATAAAGAGAGGTTAGATAATGGTCATATATAAATGAATTATAAACCCACACTGTGTAATAAATGCACCTCAGGCAAGAATAGTATGCAAGAAAATGGGGGATATGAGCCCTTTAACATTACGTAATGTAATATACCACTTAAATAATGGTATGTTCTATACTAATGAATTTTTTTTTCTTCTATGATCATACTTCCATATGACAAGTTGGGGACCTTCAGAGTGTGCAGTTAAGAATAAGCAGTAATGTTTGACAACTTGGCATTTAAATCATCAGCCATCACTGTAACTTGACTTCAGTTTCTGTTCAAAGGCTCATTGTGGTAACTGTGAACTGTTCTGTTTGATGGCACCAAGCTCAGTATAATGCTACCTGAAAGAGTTAACTGAATATGTTTATAACTCGATGTTTTACGTAATTCATGACGTACATCGGCGTAGTGCTGGATGCTAATCTTGTAGGAAGCTTATTTTCATCCCTCATTAATTTCTCTGAAGCTTGATATCTGATGGTGATAGGGCTGTTTTACTGTGCGGGACTCGTTGGCTGAGTGGGTGAGTTTGAGAACAGTTTGTGCTTCTATTAGTCGCCCGGGAGCCTCGAGGGACCGCAGAGGGACAGATTGAACCGCTCCACTGTTCTGTGTTGGATGTGGGAATAGACACCAATCTGCCTCTTTCTACAGGGGTGGCCAATGCCAAAAAATACATGGAAAAAATAAACCTCCAATAAATTCTGGAGTATTTTGGTTTCTGATTTGCTGTGTTTCAAAGGATCTCAGTCATGTCTATTTTGAGGCCTGCAGATCGGCTTGTTCAAAGTCTGTTTTAGTGTCCTTCCGTTGTACACAAGCACCATACAAAATTTGGGTTGTTACTATTATATTAGTAATCAGATATGGTACTAATTATTTTGATGATTAATCAACTAAGTACAGTCTAAACAGTACAAATAGCCTTAATGAAAAAATAACAGACCATGCCATCCTGTTTAAATATACCAAGTGCACTTCATTTGAGAAAGATAAGTCATGAAGCATTTAAAAAGACATCTTAAACTATGTGTGTGTAAACACTACATGGCCAGAATGCATATAAACGATGTCCATCATGATCTTTGTCTTAATGTAAAAAAGATCCATATTCATCCACATTTTCAGTTATATTCTCCACCTATGATATGAGTTAATTTATGTAGTAAAACAAATTGCATGACCACTTTCCAACATCTCTGTTTCCTTTAGAATGAGTAAGGTTGTATTTGTTACTGTACCTTTAAGATATGTGCAAATGAGCTCTGTTTTGATTGCCTGCCTTGTATTGTGCCTCATTCAAAGGTAGTCAGGACTGAAAAAAAAATATGCATTTTGGTCATATAGTTTTTTTAACATGCATATTTTAAGGTGTCTTTTTAATTGCTTCTTGATTTATCTTTGTGAAGTACTATAGGCTGTATAGTTGGATATATGTAAATATGTTGGTTTTTATTACATCACAAAAATAAGTTCAAAACAGGCTGTTTTAGTAGTTTAATTTCCATGGATTCTATATATGGTACATTTTTAAAAACTTTTATAATGTTTACATAGTACAAATTCTTTCATGAGGAAAGCCCAGTTTTCCATGATATGGGCCCTTTAAAGCGTCCATTATTGTCATGGATGGTTCATTTTAATTGATCTTTTTTTAAAATCAAGTAATCATGACGGCTGAAGATGGACGGATGAAGTGCTGAAATGCTACAGACAATGAATGTTTTAGTTTGCATCCCCAGTGAAACCTGGTGGTGGAAATTTAATTGTTTTTATTTTTATTGAACAAAGAATGTCAAAACATCTTTTTTTCTAGAAGGCGGCATCTTCTCACAAGGGCACAGTATGTTACAAAATCAGGTTTTTATTGCACTTGTATTTTATTCATGGTGAATTGTACCTGAGCACCATTAGAGAACAGAATTCAGGGACTTTGTTCTGCCGGGCCTCGCTGTTGTGAGTCACGAGCCATGAATAGGCTAGTGAAGTGTGTGTCCTGCAGCAGGCTCAAGAAACGGTGCACTGCTTTCTCACACATCACTTTTACATGTTCATATCCACTTCATTCAGACCCATCTTCAAGTCTCTGAGTGGATCAATCAGTTTCTCATTGAGGCTGCTAAAATTAGCTGAATTGGTGCTCTGGGGTAGAGGGCTGAAAAACAACAGCACAAACCTTTCTTCCCACGTCTTGCAGTGATTGCCTGCTTTCATCCAATTCTTTACCAATGTCTTTTTTCAGTCCTTGATTGTACAGCTCAGAGGTTTGATAAGAGGAAAGGCTGCTTTGTAGCAGCACCAGTTGAGTACCTGTAGTGAGCACAACAGGAACTGCACTGGTTTGGAGAACAAGTTTATCCTTAATCTATCTTATCCTTAAATGCGGTCGCTCAAAAGAGACAATCTTTGCTTTTTTAGCTCTGTACTGGTGCTACAAGGCTAAAGTAGATATGGAAGTGAATGGGTTGACAATGTTAGCTAAATGAATATCGAAATCATAACACGCTTGCGTTAAACCATGCTGAGCTGTTAAGCATAATAATAATAATTTAATAGGCTTTTGCAGTTTTAGACACAATGACATACTGTTGCCTATAAAACTGGATGAAAGTGTGTCTCAGCTATAAACAGTATTGCTACCATTTTGAAGCCTGACTTTTTATTTTATTCGTTTTTTTAGTTTGGGTAATATTCTTTTTCAGGTAACAGTATGACACACAGTGTCAGAAACCATAAGCAGGTCTATATGACAAGTTTGTAGGCAAGTGACAGGGTTGCCAACTCTCACGCATTGGGAGTGGGTCGAACGCGCTCCCACCCCACTCACCATCTTTCTTAGGTATTTTTACAAAACGACCCACTGATGAATTTGAACGATCATAAATTATCCTACTACAGCCTAGTTTTCACTGATAAAAAACACTCTGGAGTGGCAGTTTACTTGAATGCGAGAGAAGGCGATCATGCTAACTAGGTAGCCAGTTACTGCCGTTCAGTGGGTGCTGTAGATCAACGTGGATGGAGCCGGTTTCCATAGCAACACGGAGCCAACGACGGCGTGCCATGCGGGAACTGAACGCAGTCACTCAGTGCGTCACCGAGTAGAGAAAACCTCCACTAACCGCGCAACAACTGAGAACTGAAGGAAAATCAGAAGGTAAATAACTAACCAACTCGGTCAGTAAACTAAACATGATCAACAAAAAGAAGCCAGAGACGTGGTAAATGAGACCAGTCACTGCTTGAAATATGAATGGGAAAGCTCGTAATGCTCAACTCCTCTGTCCAAGTGCAGTAGCCAGAACGCCCCCCCCCCCCTTTTTTTTAAATTATTTATTTATTTATTTGCGATATTAAGCAAAACGTTACAAGCCATTTCTGAAAATGTCACCGTTTTTATGAGTGATTTCAAACATGTTTTTAAATAGTAATTTGGCCTTCAGGTTTGAGTATCTTAGTCTCTCCATTCAGAGGAGCCATATTACAGAAACTCTGAAATCTTATATTTTTAGTTACCATGACAACTTCAGTTTAGGACAGAAGCTATTACAGAACAACAGTTCTAACATTCATAATATTCTTCTAACTCCAATTAGGAAATCTTAACTTAGTTGATCAAAGTAGTCAGTCATGTCTGTTACCTAGCCAACCATATGCGCACACCTGAAACGTTAACAAAGTAATCAAGCCAGTTAGCCTGTCAGCTAGCTAACTTTACTGATGTAAAAAAGGCCAAACAAACTAAAACACCAAAAATTTGAGGGCAAGAACAGTGACAGGGATGTGACAGCACTTCCTACTGGTTATCAGAGAGTCGCTGCTCTCCAGTTTCAGTTTCCATTTCCCAAATGCTTCAGCTATTCCTAGTTATTCCTACTTATAAGCAGCAACATGTCCAGCTCTGTCTCCTCATTATGCACCGATACTGCTGTAATATTTTATCTGATGAGTTTTCATCAACATTAACAGATGAAGGTAATAGGAGGGGATGGATAAGTGTAGTTGTGTTTATTAGTGCAATTTGTCAGAGGAGGATGGACTTTTCAGTTAACTAGAGGTTAGAAGTGTCTACTCCTACTTTTGCGTCCTCCCTGTGTATCATGTTAGCACTGGGCTGGGCATTTCTTGGTGCTTGTTACTTGTTGACGTGGTTGTTCAAAATAAAAAAAAAAAGCATTTGCCTGTATGTGCAATGTTTTCTGTGTTTTCTTCTATGCCAACGTTACATTGGTGTCAGAAGCAGGAGGCGGCAGCCAAGTTAGAAGAAATAGAGCGACGCATTAACAAACTCAAAGGCGGATGGCAAAGAAGACGAGAGCGAGGCGGCTGGCTGGGTAAGACGTCAAAAGAAACAGCATGACAACGCATCTGTGTCTCACACCGGAGGTGAAAGCACTGGAGGTACTTGTAATTCTGCTGCTAGAACAACATGACAAACTAGCAGCATTGACCATGGCCCTCCAGCGATGCTTCTGGCAAGCTTTCATTACTTGTTAGCTAATTAGCCTCTTATAGCTTCTGTACAAATCTAAAGACACAAACTTTAGACAACAAAGAAGTCTTGGATGACAGATGACATCTGAGGGGGGAAAAACTGTAAATCTCATTTTTCAACTAATTTCTTCAAGTTGCATTTTCCCTGTCATGAAATACTGACGACTGCGACAGTCTTGAGGGAGTTGGGTAATGAGTGATACTGCCTTCTGTTGTCTCTGTTTGGAGTGTCAATCTTCGTCACTGGATCAGACATCAGCACATGGAAATTGCTGTCTGCAACCATGAAAGCCTTCAGGATATTTTGCAGAGAAACTGATGCACTTTTCAGTTCCAGCTCGCCTCCTCCTCGCTCTATCTTGCTCGTCCCCCTGAATGTATTGACTCATAATTTGATTATTTATTTGGCATTAAAACATTTACGTCAAAAAAATTTGTTGCCTCATAATCTGACTCAGACCATTCAAATGTTATCACATTTTTTTTATAATGTTCGCACAATTACATTGTCCAGGGTGGTTTAATGTGGAATGTGGAGAAACTTTGAGTCAGGACTGCTCACAGTGGAGGTGATAGGAACCAGACATCTGAAGAGTTTAATGCCTTTAAAAGCTTATTCAAGGAAAGTTATTATACAAAATGACATGGTTTTTTGATAGTTTTAAGGTAAGGGTTTGACCTAAAAGTTATTTCAATATACCCCAATTCCAAAAACGTTAGAATGCTGTATAAAATGTAAATTAAAACAGAATGCAATGATTTGCAAATCTCATAGAACCATATTTGGAAATTGCACCATCTACAGTATATAATACCAATAAAGGATTCAGAAAATCTGGAGAAAACCCTGGGCGCAACTGCCCAGGCTGACGGTCAGTACTGGATGCTTGTGATCTTTGGGCCCTTAGGTGGCACTGCATTAAAAACAGGCATGATTCTGTACTAAAAATCACTGCATGGGCTCAGGAACACTTCCAGAAATCATTGTCTGTGAGCACAGTTTGCTCTGCAGTCCATAAATGCAAATTAAAGCTGTATCATGCAAAGAAGAAGTCATATGTCAACAATATGTCAGAGACACCGTCTTGCTCTCTGGGCCAAAGCTCATTTAAAATGGACTGAGGAAAAATGGGAAACTGTTCTGTGGTCAGATGAATAAAAAATTAAAGAATTAAATTCTTTTTGGAAACCATGGACACTGTGTCCTATGGACTAATGTCCATGGTTGCCTGCATCTCTGATGGTGTGGGCGTGGCATGGGCAGCTTATACATCTGGAAAGGCAGTATTAATTCTGAACAGTATATAGAGGTTTTAAAACAACATGTGCTCCCATCCAGATAAAATTTCTTTCAGGGAAAGCCTTGCATATTTCAGCAAGACATTGCTAAACTGCATCCATCACAACAGCATGGCTTTGCAGAAGAAAAGTCACTGTGCTTAACTGGCCTGCCTGCAGTCCAGACCTTTCACCAATGGAAAACATTTGGCGCATGATGAAAAATCCTAGAATCCTACAGCAGACAAGAATGGGACAACATTCCTCTCTCAAAACTCCCGCAACTGGTCTCCTCACTTCCCAGATGTTTACAGACTGTTGTTAAAAGAAGAGGGGATGCTACACAAAGGTAGACATGGAGCTGTCCCAACTTTTTTTGTGATGCATTGCTGCCATTAAATTCTAAATGAGTTAGTTTTTCGTGAAATGGTAAAATGTCTCACTTTCAACATCTGATATGTGTTCTATGTTCTATTGTGAATAAAATATGAGTCTATGAGATTAGCAAATCATTGCACTCTGTTATAATTTACATCTACATACGGGCATTTTAAAGCAAAGTAGTGAATTTTTTCCTAATTTGTCACTCTATTACTTTTACCAATAGACTCAGAACAGCAGTTTCGGTTTTTGTTTCGGACAGCAAATGAAACAGTTATATTTGTATTGTAGACATAGCAAACCCTGGTTCTTATAAACTCCACTGTAAAAAATTCTGTTGGTTTCTCTGCAATACACCATTTTATTTCAGATCACTCTAAATGACTGCTTACATCAATAACTGAATTAAGCATATTAAAAAATTTACTAAATTACTAATTATCACTGCTCCCACTTCTCCTTCTCTTAAAATGATCATTATTCTGTGTTTCTCTCTAGGGACTAAGGGAAAGGCTTCAGCAGGTTGGATCATGCTGCTTGCCTGAGGCAAGTTGTAGGGAAGTCTTCTTTCACTCAGAGGCTCCATCTCCTCATCACTGAGGAAATGGCAGACGTGCTCATGGCTAATGCTGGAATTATGTAAACCTTTCTCTTAATGGGCAGTTTTGCGTTTGTAAGAAGTATAAGGGTTTACTTGAGTAGCATTACGGGCCTATAGCAGCTAATGGAAAACTAACTGTGTAAGGAAACGGAGTATTGTGAATTAGAGGGAGAAAGTGGATGAATCAATACACAGCCCCATTCTGCCATCTGCTGCTTATATCTGTACTGTGCAACTACAAACTGTTGCTCAGTGCATTTAAAGTTAATATCAAAGAACTAAAGCATGTAATTTGCAAATGCATTTATCTTGTAAGATGATATCATATAATATATGATATGAAGATCTGTCCTTTTTAAGCACATGTACGTAGCTCACACTGTTACATTACAATCCTAAATGTCAGCTTAACTAGGCCCTAATTTTAGTTCATTTTTAATAGCTTGACAGATGTATCTTACTTGCTAACCTTGAGATGTCAGAAAGGGGGAGCTGCTGTCGAGATCCTCCAATAGCACCTTTGGACTATGACTAGGTCTCTGCATTCTGGTGACTTTTTATGTATGAAAATCACAAAATACACCAACAGCAAATGCTTTTTTCCATTTATTTATAAAGAAAGCAAGAGAAGCCATGTAAAAAAATGTAAATGTAAAAGCCAACTTACTCTACTGAGATTAAACATAAAATGGTTTCTTCTCACAAACGCCACTACAACTCATACCAAACATGCCGGATGGTGTCCATCACTCCAGAGAACACAATTCCACTGATCATCAGACCAGTGATGAGGGGGCTGTCAGTGATGGTAGATGAACTCATTAATAAGAAGAGGTGTCTGGATACTTTTTTACACATAACTAGTGGAGTATAAAGCAGCTCAGCATGGGCTATGGAGTAATGGAATTCTGATCTCTTGAGTGATGGACTTTGTGATCCAGAACTAACTCATGTGGCTGTAATTAAATCCATGTCTCCCAACATGTAGAGTAAAGCCCTCCCAGAATGGGTCTATATGGCTCCCGAAAAGGTACGTTTTTTATTAAAAGCTTGTCATCATAATCACAGAAGAACCATTTTGGGTGCCATACAGAACCATCTGCAGCACATTCTCTATCAATCTGAAGAACCCTTTTATAATACAAAGTTTTTTTTGAGTCGTCATAGTACTTTACAGAACCATTTTCTTTACTAAAGAACCCTTGAATCACCATCTTTTTTCAGAGTGCGCTTATATTTCACACCCACATTACCATGGTAACAGGTCTTGACAGCTGTGGCCCCGCCTCTTTGTTCCAGATAGTTTTCGGGTGGCCTGAACTGAACGCATGTGCTGCCTGTAGTAGGGGCACAGCCGCTGGAGTTCACCCGGATACGGCCGAAGCTGACCCTCCTCATGGCCAAAGTACACGGCGGCACGTCGGGCTGTAGGGCCATCGTAATGGCAGGTCAGTTTTTGTCGAAGCCCTCTCCGCTCGCTCAGCAGCAGAACAGCGGACAGCAGAGGTTCGCGAAACTTCAGCGGCGCATGATGTCGGCTGGCACTGCCGGGCAGGGCAGCAAGACCCCGGTGTGGACTCAGCAGGAGGCGCCCAGCTCCGTTGCGCAAACAGACCGCAAGGCTTGGTCCAACCGCACGCTGATATACCGGGACGTTAAGGCTTTTCTCAATGAAATTGGCGGAGATCCTCGGGAAGCTCGTTACTGGCTGACGCAATTTCAGCGAGCTAACCGGTCGGTGGCGCCTGCTTTCGCCGTGGTGGAGGTGAGCGGTTAGCTCAGTTAGCTAGGTTAAGTTAGCTTCGGCTCCCGTGGAGTAAACGAATGAATAAACGGGTTAATACATAGATGAAGCGAAGTTGCCGAGAAGTTAGCCTGATAGTGGAAAATACAGCTTTACTTTATGATATATATCATAGTAGCTTGAAATCTGTATAAATGTTCTATTAAAAATGATTCTGTTGATCAGTCATTTTTTGTATGTGTGATCCTTGACACTGACCAAGGGCCCCACTGGGCTGGTTTGTAAGTGATACCAAAGATAGACAGATGAACCTCAATAACATTTTGAACTGTCCTGTCAGATTGACCCCTCAGTGTTCAAGAGTCGTGAGATGGTGCAGGGACTGGCCTTCGGTCTGTCTTTCCTGCAGCGGATGGATATGAAGTCGGTGGTGGTAATGGGCCTTCCTTCTGAGCTGATGCAGAAGGACAGTGGAGCAGATGGGCCTATTTCCTCTGACTGCAGGAATCTGTTGGTGAAGGATTGCCAAGCTCTCACTTTGGCCCTTCAGCACAACTCAGCCAGTGTCATGCCTTTCTTTAGCGCAGAGGCGCTGCTACAACTTCAGGAGCCTCAGCATGGTGGTAGGTAAGTCAGCCCACCCATCAGGGACCCAATTAAAGATGAAAAACAGGCAAGCTTGTGTCTTTTAATATATCTGTTAAATTAGATGTCAACTTGGTGAAATTATACACAGTGTTTATTGTCATAATGCAGAGTAGGAAAATCATTTTTGGGGCATGTTATACAACCCCAATTCCAATGAAGTTGGGACGTTGTGTAAAACATAAATAAAAACAGAATACAATGACTTGCAAATCCTTTTCAACCTATATTCAACTCAATACACTACACAGACAATATATTTAATGATCACACGGATAAACTTTGTTGTTTTTTGCAAATATTCACTCATTTTGAATTTGATGCCTGCAACACGTTCCAAAGAAGTTGGGACAGGGGCAACAAAAGACTGGGAAAGTTGAGGAATGCTAAAAAAAACGCCTGTTTGGAACATTCCATAGGTGAACAGGTTCATTGGAAACAAGTGAGTGTCATGTTTGGGTATAAAGGGAGCATACCTGAAAGGCTCAGTCGTTCACAAGCAAGGATGGGGTGAGGTTCACCACTTTGTGAATAACTGCATGAGCAAATAGTCCAACAGTTTAAAAACGTTTCTCAACGTGCAATTGCAAGGAGTTTAGGGATTATCATCATCTACAGTCCATAATATCATCAAAAGATTAAGAGAATCTGGAGAAATCTCTGCAAGTAAGCAGCAAGGCAGAAAAACAACATTGGCCCGTGACCTTCGATCCTTCAGGCAGCACTGCATTAAAAACCGACATCATTCTGTAACGGATATTACCACATGGGCTCAGGAACACTTCCGAAAACCATTGTTAGTGAACACAGTTCGTCGCTCCATCTACAAGTGCAAGTTAAAACTCTGCCATGCAAAGCGAAAGCCATATATCAACAACACCCAGAAACACAGCCGGCTTCTCTGGGCCCGAGCTCATCTGAGATGGACTGGCGCAAAGTGGAAAAGTGTCCTGTGGTCTGATGAGTCCACATTTCAAATTGTTTTTGGAAATCATGGACGTCGTGTCATCTGGACCAAAGAGGAAAAGGACTGTCCGGAGTGTTATCAGCGCAAAGTTCAAAAGCTCTCTGATGGTATGTGGGTGTGTTAGTGCCCATGGCATGGGTAACTTGCACATCTGTGAAGGTACCATTAATACTGAAAGGTACATACAGGTTTTGGAGCAACATATGCTGCCTTCAAAGCAACATCTTTTTCAGGGACCTCCTGCAAGACAATGCCAAGCCACATTCTGCACGTGTTACAATAGCGTGGCTTCGTAGTAAAAGAGTGCGGGCACTACACTGGTCTGCCTGCAGTCCAGACTGTTCTCCCGTTGAAAATGTGTGGCACATTATGAAGCACAAAATACGACAACAGAGACCACGGACTGTTGCGCAACTGAAGTTGTACATCAAGCAAGATTGGGAAAGAATTCCACCTACAAAGTTTCAACAATTAGTGTCCTCAGTTCCCAAACTCTTATTGAGTGTTGTTAAAAGGAAAGGTGATGTAACACAGTGGTAAACATGCCCCTGTCCCAACTTCTTTGGAATGTGTTGCAGGCATCAAATTCAAAATGAGTGAATATTTGCAAAAAACAATAAAGTTTATCCATTTGAACATTAAATATCTTGTCTTTGTACTGTATTCAATTGAATATAGGTTGAAAGGATTTGCAAATCATTGTATTCTGTTTTTATTTATGTTTTCCAACTTCATTGGAATTGGGGTTGTACAAAAATGAGGGCACTTTGCAAAAGATACTGGAAAGCAGTAAGCCTCTCAAAGCCGTGCATTACTTTGATTAACAGGGAAGTGGGTTTTAGACGCTCCCTTTAAAATATGATAAAATACACAATTTATTTGAAAATTATTCACATTATTGTTACCAAAAATCAACATAAACAAAGATTCTGCCAACACTTGTAGTTCTTTTAAAGTATGGCTGTTGTTGTCAAACAAATATGAACTGCTGAATTAGGGAAAGAATGTTCGGTCTCCAACTGTATATTGCAGTCATTTCATGATTGCTGTAACATAGCACTATTTAGTGCAAAAAACATTGTTTATAAGTACTTTTTGGGCACCAAATTACTTCCGTGAGTCCTATATAGTACCAGTCCAACAATGCTCCTCTTACCACACTGGGGCTGAATCTCAAATAAATCCCTGCTCCTTATGTAGTGCACCACAATAATGTCTAATATAGCAAAAAATTAGTCATTTGAGATTTAGCCACATCCATAGTCAACAATTCATAGACTGTTTGACTATAGAAGCTAGAATTTCAGAACTTACAAAGCACACTATTTAGGGACTATGGTGCCATTTGAAATTCTGCCTGAAACATGGACATTTGAACTACTAATGAAAGACATTCAAGTGACATTCATTAGTACTTTATACTGCAGTTTTACAGTGAATCATATCATAAGTGCTTTAATTCAAGCCTGTGATATTAATGATGGAGTTGTTTAGCGTGTTAACCATCTTTTGTCTCTGTACAAGAGACAATAGCACTTATGAATACATTCTTCAAAATATTTAGCTACAGTCAACTGGAGCAAATCTATAATTCTGCCAATCTCCAAAGGTGGCCGTAATGGTGTACCACAAACCCTATTCCCTGCCTTCACCATTAGCAACATTAAATACCTAGGCATCACTATATGCTCCAAACTGTCAGAGCTGTTTACTCTTAATTCTAGACCACTCCTGAAAACCATATAAGAGATCTGTAACGTTGGATGCACTTACTCATTTCATTACTTGGTAGAATAGCAACTATAAACATGTGCATCCTCCCAAAAATAAATTACCTATTTACAATTACCCCTGTTCAACCACCCACTAGCTGGTTCAAGTCACTAGATTCTGCAGTAACAAAATTTTATTGGAAAAATAAAAACCCTCTCTACAGTACAAAAAAGCAAAGAACTAGGAGGACTTGAAGCATTCATTTTCTATACACATTATCTGGCAAGCCAACTGCAATACACACACGCACATACATACATACATACATACATACATACATACATACATACATACACACACACACACATATATATATATATATATATATATATATATATATATATATATATATATATCACACACACAGGCCACTTCATTAGGTACACCTTGCTAGTAAAAGGTTGGACCCCCTTTTGTCTTCAGAACTGCCTTAATTCTTCATGGCATAATTTCAACAAGGTGTTGGAAACATTCCTTAGAGATTTTGGTTCATATTGACATGATACCATCACATAGTTGCTGCAGATTTGTCGGCTGCACATCTATGATGCGAATCTCCCGTTCCACCACATCCCGAAGATGCTCTATTGGATTGAGATCCGGTGACTGTGGAGGCCACTGGAGTACAGTGAACTTATTGTCATGTTCAAGAAACCAGATTGAGATGATATGAGCTTTGTGACATGATGCATTATCCTGCTGGAAGTAGCCATCAGAAGATGGGTACACTGTGGTCATAAAGCGATGGACATGGTCAGCAACAATACTCAGGTAGGCTGCAGCATTTAAACAATACTCAATTGGTACTAAGGGGCCCAAAGTGTGCCAAGAAAACATCCCCCACACCATTACACCACCACCACCAGCCTGAACTGTTGATACAACGCAGGATGGATCCAGGCTTTCATGTTGTTTAAGCCAAATTCTGACCCTACCATCTGAATGTCGCAGCTGAAATCGAGACTTGTCAGACCAGGCAACATTTTTCCAATCTTCTATTGTCCAATTTCGGTAAGCCTATGCAAATTGTAGGCTCAGGTTCCTGTTCTTAGCTGACAGGAGTGGCATCCGGTGTGGTCTTCTGCTGCTGTAGCCCATCTTCTTCAAGGTTCGACGTGTTGTGTGTTCAGAGATGGAATTCTGTATTCCTTGGTTGTAACAAGTGGTTTATTTGAGTTACTGTTGCCTTTCTATAATCTCGAACCAGTCTGCCCAGTCCTCTGACCTCTCCCATCAACAAGGCATTTTCGTCCACACAACTGCCTCTCACTGGATATTTTCTGGACCATTCTCTGTAAACTCTAGAGATGGTTGTGCGTGAAAATCCCAGTAGATCAGCAGTTTCTGAAATACTTAGACCAGCCCGTCTGGCACCAACAACCATGCCATGTTCAAAGTCACTCAAATCACTTAAAAATAAACTTTCTTCCCCATTCTGATACTCAGTCTGCACTTCAGTAAGTTGTCTTGACCACATGCCTAAATGCATTGTGTTGCAGCCATGTGATTGGCTGATTAGCAATTTATGTTAACAAGCAATTGAATTGTACCTAATAAAGTGTGTATATATATATATATATATATATATATATATATATATATATATAAAAAAATCTGGACACATCCCAAACAAAAACTATCATTCATGGTTAGAAATAGAACAAAAAATATCTTTATCAGATCTTCCATTTATCGCATCTACATCATGTTTTTAAGGATAACACCTTTATCTTGTTTGAAGATTTGGTTCAGATATTCAGTATCAGGAAAGATCAATACTTAAATATTTACAAATAACCATCTTCACCCACCCAAACTAACTGAAGACATTAATAAAACAAAAACTAATAAGAAATAGCTGTCAAAATTCTATAAACTTCTCGCTAATTTGGAAAATACGGTTGTACTTCCAACTCTAAAATGGGAAAAATCTCAGAATCTCTCCTGGCATTGACTTCTGGACAACTAATAGTAATGTCCAGCTGATTCAATATAAAGTAATTCACTGATCACATATCACACAACATAAATTGTATAAAATGTACAAACGGTCACAGACATATGCTCATACTACACTATAGTCACATTTTCAAGCTCAACCTGTACAACGATTTTCAAGCTCAACCTGTACAGCGATTCTGGCACTCTGTCATCGTCTTTATATCAGTCACTCTGGAGCATTCCATTATCCCCTCTGCTTTGTTTGCTGGGTGACTGCACCATTTTGAACCCCCACAACCATTACACCACCTCCATACTCATTGCCCTCACTATAGCCAAGAAAATTATCCTTATACACTGGAAGACCAGGAACTCTATAAACATTACACAATGGTAAAAACTACTTTTAATGCATATATCACTGGTGAGATTAAATGCTAAAGAAATATTCAACAATTCATGGTTACTGTTTATTAAAAATATCGACCCGTTAGCACTGTAGCACTCCACCCACCACTGTCTAAGCCTGTAAATCAATCTCATTTCAGTAAATACGTAAATACTTGCAGTAGTTAGTTCATATATCACACCAACTTTTATAACCACACATATGACATGAATATGAAATATTACATTTTGTTTAAAGCTTTCTTACATGATTACATTGAAAACATTCAATATACATACTGCCTACTCTTTCATCTGTCACACTGACAATACACACACACACACTTGCACTGTCCATCTAACCCCACTCCTCAGTTGTTTATTATTTTTGATTATGATCTTGGTTATACTTGTTAAAAATGCTATAAGTTTTAAAAGTTGGTAAAAGTTGAATGTTATCCTTTTTTAAAAATGTATTTATTTAAATGTAACTGTATAACAAAAAAAAAAGTTGTCCTCCAAGGGGGGGTGTGTGTGTGGGGGGTGTGTGTGTGTGGACTATCTTTTAGCCTGTTAGCTAGCTGACCAGCCTAGTTCTAGTTAAGAAATGAAGTTATCAGTCGCTCAGTTTAAACAAAAAAAAGATTCTTACTTCATTAGTACACCCTGTGGTCCGTGCCAGCGGCATTAGTCTAGGATTAATCCGTTAACAGCACAACAATTTTTCATGGTGCAGTAATACAGAATTCAGTTATTGTGAAGCTGTGATAGATATGCAAATGCCATGTATTTTACAACAGCTTTGAACGCAGCTCACTCAATAAAATCTTTGGAACTATCAGTTTAATAAAATATGTTATTACTTATTTTACAAATTACTAATGCTAACACTACCTAGCAATTTCATCTCAACTGCAGAAAACATTTTATCTCACAATACCAAGTCTTTTTTAGTTTTTAGGTAGTTAAATTACAACCCCATTTACAAAAAGGTGGGGCACTGTGCAAAATCTAAATAAAAACAGAATGCAAATGTGCAAATCATATACACCCTATATTTAATTGACAATAATACAAAGACAACATAGCAAATGTTTTTTGAAAACTGTATGCCCATTTTGAGATTGATGCCCGCAACATTCAAAAAGGTTTGGAAAGGGGCAACAAAAGCTGCATAATACTAAAAAACACCTAAAAACCATCTCACAATTAGCTGGGTTAACTGGCAACAGGTCAGTAACATGAGTATCCCAGAGAGGCTGAGTCTTTCACAAGTTAAAATAGGGAAATGGGTAAAAAACACAAATTTGCAATATAAAATAATAGAGCACCTGGCTATTTCATCATCTACATCACATTTCATCAATTGTGTGTGCAATAACTCAGAGGGACACTAACTTAATTTAAATAATTTTAATAATTGTAATTGCTTTATACCAGATGTTTCACATTACTATCACAATCACCGCCACCTTACTATATTCTGAAGTACTTAAATCTGGTGTACATACTGTAAATTCTCTATATTGTCTTAAATTATTAGTAAAGTGTTTGTTTTTACATAAATGGCTGCAACTGTAACAACTGCAATTTCCCCCTGGGATCAATAAAGGAATCTGAATCTGAACAGACTATCATTAAAAGCTTCAGAGCATCCAGAGAAATCTCTGTATGCAAGGGACAAGACCGAGACCCAGTATTGGCTGGCTGTATTCTTTGGGCAGCACTGCGTTAAAACAGACACAATTCTGTGAATACAGTTCGTCACTGCAACCACAAATGCAAGTTAAAACTCTACCCTGCAAAGAGGACACCGCATATAAACCGGATCCAGAAACGCTGCCACCTTCTCTGGTCCCGAGCTCTAAGATGGACTGAGGTGAAATGGAAAAGTGACCTGTGGTCTGATGAATCAAAATGTGAAATTCTTTTTGGAAATCATGGACACTGCATTCTTCAGGCTAAAGAGAAGAGGGGCCTTCCAACTTTTTATCAGTGCACAGTTTAATAGCAAACTTATGTAATGGTATGGGGTACATTAGTGTGCATGGCAGGGATGACTTGCACATCTGTGAGGGCACCATCAATGCTGAATGATATATATACAATATACAGGGTTTAGAGCAATATATGCTGCCATCCAGACAAGGTCCTTCTCAGGGATGGTCTTGCTTATTTGAATAAGAAAATTCCATAACACATTTTATACAATAACATAATAATGCATCCGGGTGCTAAACTAACCTGCCTGCAGTCCAAACCTGTCACACACTGTAAACATCTGCCACATTATGATAGGGAGAATACGACAAAGGAGACCCTGAATGGTTGAGCAGCCAAAATCCTTTATCAAGCAAGAATGGAGAAAATGTTTCACTTTTAAAAACTACAGTGTGGTCTCCTCAATTCATGCCCTGTCCCAGCTTTTATGAAAAGTGTTGCTGGCCTATGGAAAATGGGCATATATTTTTCAAGAAGCAATATAATTTTACAGTTTCAACACTTGATATGTTGTCTTTGTAGTATTTACAATTAAATATATGTTTTGAATGATTTGCACAACTTTGCATTCTGTTTTTATTTACATTTTGCAAATTATATTTAACCCGTCTCACTTCCAATTCTCAGCAGTAGCTAGACTGCTTTATTTAACGTTTGCAGTATTGCATTGCACTGGTGGTAACTTTGGCTGCGTTTACATGCAAAGATTTTTGCTAATTCGATTGAATACATTCTGATTATAGATTAATTGAGGTGTTTATATGCTCACTCTGCCCAAAAATCATAAACTTCGTCCTCTCTGCAGACCAGTTACTCCTCCTGCCATGATGAACATTATAAACTCTTGGAATGGCACAAACATACATGCGCAGAGCGTACTTAAACTTTCCAATAGGGAATGTAATCAGATAGATGTGTTTACATGGCTATTATTCTTTTATTGTTCAATCGAATAGAAATTGTATGCCAACTGGCCTCAGTTGGACTAGTCTATTCCCGATTGAGGTGTATACATGGACACATTCTATTGTGATTGAGCTATTAGTCGAATTATTAACAGATTATTATTCTGAATGTAAATGTGGCTGTTGTTTTTGTAGAGGTTTCATTTCTCTACAGATGGGCACATTTCTCCTGTTACGTCAGGATTAGAGGGGTATGAGTACACCCCTCACATTTCTGCAAATATTTTAGTATATCTTTTCATGGAACAACACTATAGAAATGAAACTTGGATATAACTTAAAGTAGTCAATGTACAGCTTGTATAGCAGTACAGATTTACTGTCCTCTGAAAGCAACTTAACACACAGCCATTAATGTCTAAATAGCTGGCAACAGAAGTGAGTACACTGTGGGCAAGAGACAGTTGTCTTGGTACTCCTCACCAGGGCGCCGCCACACATGCTGGACACCATTTTAGCCAAACAAGTTTATCTTGGTCTTGTCAAACCACATGACATGGTTCCATTAATCTATGTTCTTGGACTGCAGCAAACTGTTTGCGGGCTTTCTTGTGCATCAGCTTCAGAAGAGGCTTCCTTCTGGGATGACGGCCATGCAGACTGAGTTGATGCATTGTGCTGCGTATGGTCTGAGCACTGACAGGCTGACTTCCCACTTCTTCAACCTCTGCAGCAATGCTGGCAGCACTTATGCATTTTTTTTTGAAGCCAACCTCTGGATATGATGCTGAATACGTGGACTCAATTTCTTTGGCTCATCCCTGGTGAGGCCTGATCAATCTATAACCTGTCCTGGAAAACCACTGTATGATCTTGGCCACTGTGCTATAGCTCACTTTCATGGTGATAGCAATCTTCTTATAGCGTAGGCCATCTTTGTGGAGAGCAACATTTCTGTTTCTCACATCCTCAAAGTTCTTTGCCATGAGGTGCCATGTTGAATATCCAGTGGCCAGAATGAGAGAATTGTATTCAAAACACCAAATTTAACAGCCCTTCTCCCCTTTCACACCTTGATCTCTAACGAGTCACATGACACCAGGTAGGGACGACGACACAATTGGGCTCAATTTGGACATGTTCACTGTGAGGTGTACTCACTTGTGTTGCCAGCTATTTAGACATTAATGGTTGTGTGTTGAGTTGTTTTCAGAGGACTGAAAATCTGTACTGTTATACAAGCAGTACACTGACTACTTTAAGTTATAGCCAAGATTAATTCCTATAGTGTTGTCCCATGAAAAGATATAATATTTACAGAAATGTGAGGGAGTTTTATGTATATACATATGTAATTACACACAAACACACATATGTGTGTGTAATTACATATGTATATACATAAAACTGAGTACACCCCTCACATTTCTGCAAATGTGTGTGTATGTATGTATATGTATGTATGTGTATATATATATATATATATATATATATATATATATATATATATATATATATGTGTATATATATATATATATATATATATATATATATATATATATATATATATGTGTATATATATATATATATATATATATATAAATGTGTATATATATTAAAAAATAGCATCTGCTAATAAACTTTAGTTGTAATTGTTTGCTATATGTGTCTCACTGTGTGCATTCGTGTTGGTGGCAGTCCCTCTGTTATGGTGAACACAGCCCTGTTGCAGTGGAGTCTGGACTGTGGAGCCATTCCCCTGGTCTGTCCTGTGGGCCATGATACAGCCGGCTGCTCCATACTACTGGACTCAGTCCAGGTCACAGCGGCCATCTCACAAGCCATACAGCCCCTCAAAGTCATGTTCCTCAATAGCGGGGGTGGCCTCCGTAACCAGAACAAAAAGGTGAATGTGCATGTATTCATGTGAACTGAACACCTGTTAACCTGCAGGTTTCTGATTCGGCTGTTGTAAGTGTAATGTGTGTATAAGTCATGTCTACTGCCTAATGTTTTGGTAGATTACAATTCATAGTTTACTTTTAATAAATGGCTGTTTGCCCATGTCAGTATTTTAACTAACAAAAGTGCCATCTCTTCTAATTTAACACTTCACATTCAACAACTTAATGTGTTTATTAATTGGTAACTTTAGTTTGTTATTATGTATCGATTCGTTATTAATATAGTCAAAACTTAGCCTAATGTTGTTTGTCAATTTAAAGCTCTGTTTCTAGTAAATGGCAGGTTGCCAAAGGCAGGATTTGAAGAAAAGAAACAAAAACAGATTCACACACACAAACCCACCCCTACCCACCCAAAGGAAAGATCTAACATTGACTTATGTCCTTCAGTGTCCTAAACTTATCATCTGTTGCTTATTTAAACTGATGATTCCTAAGCAGAGCTGCCTAAAGGACAAGAGTTTAGGTCAAATCAGCTTCTTGCTTTGCAGCAATGTATCTTAACGGAGTCTGTCAGGTCTGTCAGGTGCTGAGCTTAACAGAAACCTATCAGTATAGGTATTGTCCAGGTTTTATTAACTTGGTGGCAAATAAAAAAAAAAATGAGTTCCAGTACTTGTAATAATTAATAAAGGAATAAATGCTCAGTGTAATTGCATTCCAATAACTATCATTACACTCACTTTTCATTTAGATAACCAGCCAAAAGCTTGAGGTTCAAGTACATGCATTATTCAAATATAAAATATATAATTATTATACAGGGAGATTCACTCGAAAGAGGACTTGAATATTCTGTAATAACTCTTGCTAGGACGAAGCAATCTGAACAAAACAATGTGCAATGTGCTCCTTAGTATATGAAGCTTTGAACAAGCCTGGATGCCCAGTAATTAATCAGAATGTATTTCTGTTAAAATGAGCAGTTCCATTAGCGCAGATCTGATAACTTGAAGTGTTGAATTGGTGTGTTCGTCAGGTCATAGGGACAGTATCGCTGCCAGCTGACCTGTCAACACTGTGGTCAGCTGAGTGGCTGTGTGCTCTGGAACGCAGACGAGTCAGTGCTATTGCTCAACTCCTCAACCAGCTCCCACCTGAGAGCTCTGCTGTAGTCACTTCAGCCAACACATTGCTGACAGAACTCTTCAGTCACAAGGGTGAGAAACACACACACACACTTGCTATACTTGAAGGTTTTTTACTGTAGCTAAACAGTACTATACCTAAACCTCAGCATCCAAAAGGCAGTTTTTCTGCTCTTCTATTTCTTCAAAAAAATAAAAAAACATGCTCGAGTGAGGACCAGAAAATGTTCTGACTTGAGAATAAAATGTTATGTTATTCTATCATTTTGAGACGTGGTCTTCTGAAGTAAATCAAGACAAGAAAACAAACACACACGCACACACACACATACATAGCACACTTTGATGTTTGTCCTTATTACTATACACTTATTGTATTAAAAGCACGTCATCATGTTTTACTTTTGTTTATTCTTTTCCTCATCACAATATAACATCTACAGGCTTGGCTTTTATTGTTCTGGAGACCAAGAAACCTTTCTGTTTGGGTCTTCAGCCTTGTGTATCTTCCATTATTAGTTTCAGTGCTTATCCTCTCACCTCCGAGTCACCGCTTGGCAGCTGCATTTCCCTCATGTATCTGTACTGATAACAAAAATGCATTCCTTTGACACCAGTCTTAAATGCGGTCAAGCTCCATCTCTGATCACCTCTGAATGTGGTTTGAGTGATCAAAATCTGATCACCATGTGTGCTGGGGGATGTTTACACCTGGTTTTTCATGCAGTCAAATGAAATCCAAAAGTGATTCGACCACCAAAAATGCATGTTAATGTAAGGTTTAAACAAGCTTACCACAGTCTCAGACTTCCTGTGTAGAGGACAATTGTGACTACATCCAGAAACCCTGAAAGTTATCCTTTGTTTCATTTACTCAGTTTCTGCTTCTCTCCATTCCTGATCCTTTCTTCTCCTCAGTTCCATTATGTTTTTCCGGGGGAAGGATAGGAACAGCAAGCAAGCAAAGTTTATTTATATAGCGCTTTTTACAACAGGTGTTGTCACAAAGCAGCTTTACAGAACAATCAGTATTATAGAAAGAAGAGAAAAGAAAAGAAAATCCGGGTCCGAGCCCCCATGAGCAAGCCAGCGGCAACGGTGGCAAGGAAAAACTCCCTAAAAGAGGAAGAAACCTTGAGAGGAACCAAGACTCAGAAGGGGAACCCATCCTCCTATGGTCGACACCAGATAGCAAACATTATTAGTATGAAGTATTATAGTACAAAGTGGGAAAAGAAAAGATCTGAGGGTGAGGACTGCACAGCGTTGTAAAGCAAGAAGCTCAGTGGTGGTCAAACCGGTCCAGAAGGCTGGTGAGCAGCGGCACCAATCGAGGCAGAAGAGGCAACAGCATCAGACGCACAGGATGGCCAGCTGATCAGCTCGGCAGAGAAAGGAAAGAAAAACACTGAGTCAGTTCTGTAAAGAGTGGCTGACCACAGATTACAGTATAACAGAGCAGCAGAGACTTCAGCAGGTCTAGACCTGACAAGGAAGACTAATCACCAAAGGCTTGACTGTACAAGTACGTTTTTAGCCTAGACTTAAAGACTGAGGCTGTGTCTGATTCCCGAACACTGACAGGAAGATTATTCCAGAGCTGGGGGGCTTTGTATGAAAAAGCTCTCCCCCCTGATGTAACTTTATTAATTCTAGGTACCAGTAGTAAGCCAGCGCCTTACTACTGTAGGAAGAGTAGGAAGAGAGGAGGAGAACAGGAGCAGTAACAAAAGTTGCTGATGATGCTTTGGTAGCTGGAGTACCTTCTGTTGCCTCCTGTGGTATTAAGACAGTCAGGAAGATGGCATCACTAAATCACCTTCCATGTCACAGGAGAGGGGGCAGGCTGGTAGGAAAAAGCAATAACCATAAGGGTTTTTGGATGCAGCCATGATTTTGTCATTTTCTAGTTACATGAGTGTCCAGTCTTATCCATAAAGGGCTGCTGTGGCTGCAAGTTTTCATTTCACAATTCCATTCCCTTTGTGGATAAGACTGGACATTCCTGCCTGGCTAAGTTGCTTTTTATCTTGCCCAGTCCTACCTCTGTTGCTCCTCTCTAGCTCCATGGCCTTATGTCCACTGTGTTTTGTTTGTAAACCTGCCCCTTATTCATTGTCCCCGGTTGTGTCTTGTCTGTGTTCAGTATGGACATATAGTCCATTGTTTGTCTTTGTTTGGTTCCTTTGCCGTTTGATTTCCACAAGTCTTTCTTGCTCTGTTGTTTTCTAGTTTAGTAGTGATGGCAAGGTGAAGCTTAATGAAGCACTGAAAGTTTCCAGTCATTTGTGTCAAAAAATGGTTCATTTCTTGGGGACCCTAGTGGTCAAATGCCTAAAGTAGTGCATAAATGAAGCTTCATCTCACCATTTATTAAATTAATTGAGAACACACACATTCACATGAGCTTCAGTTGAAAGTGCTGTACCTTCTTCATATATGTAAACTCGTCAGCTTTCAGCAAACTTTAACCTGTTGAATGATGAATGTGTCTTGTCATGTGAATTTAGAAGGTTTGATTAGTTTTTCAAATTGAGTGGGGGGTGGGGGCATTACCAAATTCTGAGAGAGAATCCCTCCATTGCCCCAAAACTAGCACAGCAGCAGCTCGAGGTCATGATTCAGCCAACCAACAGGCATTATTTCACTTTTTTTGGACAATCAAAACTAAGAAAGGCCATCTGTTTTTACTGTTGACATGGGAAGTCTTTTTTTTCTGGCAGAAAATAGTTGAAAAGGTAAAACACAAACCTATAACACTCTTACCAAAAACTGTAAGCCAGCCAGTTAAAGAGTTGAAAGGACCGGCCGTTTTTGGTCCGTTCATGAAGAGGAACCAGAGAGTGGATCACCTGTCCTGTGGAAAGCCTCAGTTGCAGCGGGAGCGCTCGGTGCAGGAAGACAGAACGACTCTCTTAATCAATCAAAGAGTTTATTAAGTCTTCTGCACAAAGAAAGAAGGGCACTCCTTCTTTTATACAAACACGTCCTGCCCTGTTGCGTACAAGCAAACAGGGTGGACCCAAATAAGTTGTCTAACAGTCATGAAATGCTAAGCTGACACTCACGGACCACCGGAACTGCCCAAAGGAGGGGGGCTTCTGCTCTGTGTACGATAATCTTACCTACGAAAGAGAACAAATGGTTCTGGACAGAATGTTGTCCCGATAAGAGGAGCAAGTTGTTTGTGCAAAACTGCCAAGGACAGTAGCTATGCTTGCTGCAAAGTCTGCTTAGAGCAGAGTTAGAGCAGAGTTAACCCTTTCAAGAGTTCAATTCTGTTTTAAAATGATTCAAATCACCATGTTCTTTGTATATTTTTGACTTCTTTTATTTTGTTTTATGCAATTGCTTTTGTTTTTTCATATTAAATGTATTTTATATTTTTTTTCATCTTTTTCTGAAGGATTTTCAGAAAATGTTTTTGAGGCTTTTTGAAGTGTAAAGCTCTTTATGCTTTATATTACATGTATGAAAGGTGCTTTGTAAAAGTACACCTCGAGAACGTGCTTCAATTTTTTGTGTCATGTTTAAACATATGACATCCTGTAACTGAACTGTACCTGTACCTGTTCTAAAGTACACATGGTTGTTGGTCACACATGGTTGTTGTTGAAATTAACCACGTGACTTGAATTATTCTCAAACATGTGGCTGTCCAGTAAATACACCAGATTTTTTATACAATCCCAGAAACACATAAGGAGATATGGGGAATTTTTATTTACTTGTTCGTATTTACATACACATATTTAAGGTTTACAGTCGTAAACCTTACGACTGTAAGTATTCTATTCTAATGTCATTTGAGCTTCTTCATGTGTTTTTCAGGTTCTGGCACCTTGTTCAAAAATGGAGATCCCATTCACAAGTATGTGAATTTGTTTCATTTTTTTATTATTATTTAAAGATTTTAATAAATGTATTTATTTATTTTCAGAATATTTGAATGGCTGACAAACCAACTGTGGACACTTTGTGCTCCTGCAAAACACTGATTTTTTACAGTTGGACACTGTTTACACCAGTATTAGTGAAATCTGTTATTTTTCATTAGGCAAGTAAAACCAGGTTGTCTATCAAAATCAAAATGTTTTAAAATGAATTGGCTCACAGTTAAACAGAACATAAAACGTTTACTCACTGTCACGACAAAAACCTCCTGTGTCTCCATTTTGTAATTTTTTTAGTTTCGCACAATTTGAAAACTTTCACATGTTTTGTTCTAAGTGAAAATAAGTTACATCCTCCAGAGAGAAGACATTTTAAATTACTGTTTATTTACTGAATTTAAAATATAGGAAATAAATAAAAATGTGGCCAGTGTAAAATTACTGCACATTGTATATTCTACTTTTTCACCCAATATATTAAACTTGGCAGATAAATTGTGCATTAAAATTTGCAGAAAGATCACATATGTAAGTGTGTTCTTTGTAGAGGATGTGCCAAGTTATTTTCACTTAGAAAATCAACGAAACATTTGACTGGGAATGTTTGCATATCACTGTATGTATGTGAACCTTTAGGGGCCACGTCTAAGTGAAGATTATTCTCTGACAGGTACAAAAGTCTCAAGGGCATAGATGTGGATCGTCTCCTGGCTCTCATCAACAAATCATTTGGGAAGAAACTGAAGGAGGATTACATTACCTCTCTTAAGGGAAGACTACATTCTATCTATCTGTCAGAAGGGTAAGAACAGCCTCAACTCAGCAGGGTTAGACTGTTTAGTAGGTTTTATTGGTAGTTAATTTTCTGTTTAAACATGATGAACTGAAACAAAGTTATAATAAACAGCTGGCCATGAGCTTACTGCAATTTGACAACTCTAAGATTATTCTACTTATTTTTCCTGTACTGCTGCTTTCTGTTCTGTAAGTATAAAGGCCATAGTGTATTACATATACAGTAGTTGTGTTACGATTATTGGGTGCAGAAATGCAAGTTCACTTGCTTTGTGCTATTCAGGTATAGTGCGGCAGCCATTATCACCGCTGAGTCTGTGAGCAGTGGCACTCTGTATTTGGATAAGTTTGTGGTGAGTGGCAGTAAACAGGGCCAGGGCACCAGTCAGATCCTGTGGGAATGCATCCGCCAGGACCTGGGCAAACTCTTCTGGAGATCCTGCTCAACCAACCGCATTAACCCTTGGTGAGTTGGAGGACACTGACATAAAACCAAATTTAAAAGCAAATTATTGATAAAATGGGGCACAGATTTCCCTGTTCCTGGAGGACCCCCTGTCCTGTATGTTGTACTTTTTTCCTGGTCTAACATCGACGTGATCACAGGAAGGGCTTGTCTATTAGCTGATTAGTTGGAAAACACTCCAATGTGTAGGACAGGCCTGCTCCAGGACCAGGGTTGAACCTCTAAATGAATTAAACGAATTCTAAGTTATTAGAACAGTTTACACAGAACTGTTTACATTATGAAGGTAGATGGATGATGGCAAACTGTGTATTCCATGCTATTCAGTACACTTTTCCCATCAGGTATAATGGTGTTTACATGGTTGCAGGCTGCTGTCAGTTGCATACTGTTGCTGATTCTAACAGTACTGCCATATGACATGAAATGACATTTTTTATGCAAATATACATGCACCAGTGGTAATAGTTGGCAGAATGGCCAAAAATGTATATCCTAGTGTATTTAACATTTCTGATGCTTTCAGTATATATCATTGTATATTTATTTTTCCAAATAAATACATTTTAGTTGCTTAAGTACACTTATTTTTATACGTTAACAGTGATTGTTATTCTGGAATGTCCTTTGAGCTTTTAAGGAGAAGACTTTTCAACAAGCAAGTCTTTTTGTTTTAATTTTCTGTTCCACCTAAATGGAGCGGCATTTACTGCGCAGGTGCCCTAATGTAACTGCTGTACCATTTAAGGTGGAGCAGGAAAGTCAAACAAGAAGCCACCTTTAGAGGTTTGTTACATTTATGCTTCAGTATTAGCTAGACTTATTTGTTGCAGCTGAATGAGCTAGGCAGCTCCTTAGGCAGTACAAGAAGCACTCTGGTGTTCATGCTACACTAATGCGACCTTCTGGACAACCAGGAGCTCGAACAAACTCAAAGGTATGTTTAAAAAACTTAAAGCATGCTAACATATCTTGTTAGATTGCTCATTCTTCATGACAACTTTCAACTTGTGGTATACCAGTTCATCTGGTTCATCCGGTACATCCAATGCCGTTGAACTGCTGCATTGTGACCTCAAACAGCAGCACTGTCTCTGCAAATATTATTGTAAGGTTTACCTGTTACAATAAAGAGCAGAGCTGTTTTTCAGTTGCCTCTGTTTAATCTGTGTTTTATTGCCTTTGTTTAATCTGGCTGCTAGTACTAAAAATACTTGACCCTCTTTCCAATTCCTCAGGTACTTCAAACACTGTGATGGGAGTTTTGTGAATGGCCGCTGGATCGTCTTCTGGTTTGGTCTGTCAGATATCCGTGAGTCCTACGAGCTGGTGGAGTATGCAAAGCGCATGCCAGATTCCTTCTGCCTGGGTGCAGAGACTGAGTCAATCCCCCAGTAGCTCCCATCAGGTTCCTGAACCTCACAGACTCTCAAGCTATTACACTTAAGCATTAAAACATGCCAGAGTGCCCTTCACACTCCTTCGGTGTCTGCCATTATTTTTTAAAGCTTGGAGTGATGAAAATGTAGCTTTGGGTTGTGTTTACCAGTTTTTGCTTAAAGGAGTATTTCTGTGAAATTTTCAGTTAACACATTTTTTCACTTACACTGGATATACTGGCTCAGCCAAGATACACTATATTGCCGAAAGTATTTGCTCATCTGCCTTGAAACACCTGAAACCGAGTGAGATCCCATTCTTAATCCATAGGGTTTAATATGATATCGGCCCACCCTTTGCAGCTATAACAGCTTCAACTCTTCTGGGAAGGTTTCCACAAGGGTTAGGAGTGTGTTTTCAGAAGCGCATTTGTGAGGTTAGACATTGATGTTGGATGAGAAGGCCTGGCTCGCAGTGTCCACTCTAATTCATCCCAAAGGTGTTCTGTTGGGTTGAGGTCAGGACTCTGCAGGCCAGCCGTTCTTCCACACCAAACTCACTCATCCATATCTTTATGGACCTTGCTTTGTGCACTGGAGCGCAGTCGTGTTGGAACAGGAATGGACCGTCCCAAAACTGTTCCTACAAAGTTGGGAGCATGAAATTGTCCAAAATCTCTTGGTCTGCTGAAGCATTAAGAGTTTCTTCACTGGAACTAAGGGGCCAAGCCCAACTCCTGAAAAACAACCCCACACCATAATCACTCCTCCACCAAACTTTACACTTGGCATAATGCATAGCTCGGGTTTCTCTTCATTCACACACAAATCTTTCACCTTTTACTAAAGATTTCCGTGGAGGGGAACATTGACGAGTTCTTCTTATTTTTGCCATCGCAGAGCTAAATCTGGGGCAGTCATGGGCTGGAGGTTAGGGAACCAGCCTTGTGACCGGAAGGTCGCCGGTTCGATCCCCAGAGCCGACTGCACATGACTGAGGTGTCCTTGAGCAAGACACCTAACCCCCAACTGCTCCCCGGGCGCTGTGGATTGGGCTGCCTACCGCTCCGGGCAAGTGTACTCACTGCCCACTAGTGTGTGTATGCTCACTAGAGTGTATGTGGTGTTTCACTTCACAGATAGGTTAAATGTGGAGGTGAAATTTCCCTGTTGTGGGACTAACAAGGGTCTCTTAATCTTAATGCAGTCAGACAAGTACCCCTCTCCTGGCAACTGCTCAACACAGATCCTCCGTAATCCATCAGATTGCCAGACGGAGAAGCGTGATTCGTTACTCCAGAGAACACGTCTCCACTGCTCTAGAGTCCAGTGGCAGCGCTTTACACCACTGCATTGACGCTTTGCATTGCACTTGTTGATGTAAGGCTTGGATGCAGCTGCTCAGCCATGGAAACCCATTCCATGAAGCTCTCTATGCAGTGTTCATGAGCTAATCTGAAGGCCACATGAAGTTTGGAGGCGGTTAGCAATTGACTTCAGAAAGTTAGCAACCTCTGCGTGCAACACGCCTCATCATCCTCTGACCCCCTTTTACGTGGCCGACAACTTCGTGGCTTCCACTTTGTTATAATACCAATGACAGTTGACCGTGTAATATTTAGTAGTGAGGAAATTTCACAATTGGACTTGTTGCACAGGTCGCATCCGGTACAATGCTGGAATTCACTGAGCTCCTGAGAGCGACCCATTTCTCTTGTCTAATATGTGGGTGAATGAATACTTTTAGAAATATAGTGTACATCTGATGTCCAGATTTTGCTTCTTTAGCTGTTGCGGCCAGGGTCCTCTCTGTGTGTGGAGTTTGCATGTTCTCCCCGTGTCTGCGTGGGTTTCCTCTGGGTTCTCCGGTTTCCTCCCACAGTCCAAAGACATGCAGTCAGGCCAATTGGACATGCTAAATTGCCCCTAGGTGTGAGTGTGTGAGTGACTGTCTGTCTGACCTGCGATGGACTGGCGACCTGTCCAGGGTGTATTCTGCCTTCCGCCCGAAGACTGCTGGGATAGGCTCCAGCATCCCACTGTGACCCTGACGGAGAAGCGGCTTAGAAAAAAATGGCATTCTCAAGATGCTACAAGTGTTGGGGGCATGCATTATGGAGTTTTCAGATAGACGTGCATGTTAAAGATGTCTTAACTTTTTTTTTTTTCATGAGAAATGTTTACAATAAAATACAAGGAAGCACATGTCTGATGTTCAGAAAAGTGTCATATCACCTTTTGGTATTCTGTGGATGTGCAACTTTGACAGAAGTGCCTTTTATAAAACTGTCCATTCATTATAAAATTATCCATTCATTATAACCTCAAAATGTACTTGATTGTGTTCGACTTTGCCAGTTTATACCTAAGCCATGCCCACAAAACCAGTTTACCCCATGCTTAAATCTTGGACTAAACTGCAGTGTGAAAGATGTTTTGCTATGAAAGATCCTGTTTAATTTCAAAATAAATGGTAATAAATAAAAACAATAAATGGTAAAATAAATAATAATTTACCACTGAAAAGTCTTTTTAATTTACCCTTTGCAGTTTAGATTGGACAACACTGGCCTAGGATTAAGTTTAATCTAGGGGGAAAGGCCCCTACGTTGTTTTTTGCAACTGTACATGTTTTTACACAGGAAATCCCAGTATTACATAGGGTATCAGTGCTGTATAAACTGGCCTTTAAGCCCCATTTCTGCATTCTGTATTTGGGGGTAGGGTTAGCGCATTTGTATACTAGAAGAATGGTGTGTGGGTTTGTATGTGAAATAAATAAACAGTACTTGTTGGATTCTATGTAGTGTTCACTTATGGTTTAAGATTTTGTGCTGATTTAAGATGTTTACTGGTAATTTACCACATCATAACTAAATGAAAGATTTTTTAGAAATGTATGAAAACATCAATGCTTAATTTCTGTGATACAATATACCCCAAAGACTAAGAAGAGAAGACCGCACATTGAATTTCAAGGGTAATTGAATAAGAAACATGTTTTTTTCAGGATTACAGGAACCTGGAAAAAGGAAATATAATTAAAAACTGGTCAGTGTTCTATAACTGCCTTCATGTAGAAAAGTTCTGTTGATTGCTAACATAAATGCAGTTGTATAAAGAAAATTCACATGTATTGAAATGCCCAGGCTGCAACTGCTAATGCTCAGCAATGGCTTATAGATGCAAAGATGCAGTATATTGCCAAACATATTCACTCACCCATCAAAATTATTGAATTCAGGTGTTCCAATCACTTCCATGGCCACAGGTGTATAAAACCTAGCACCTAGGCATGCAGACTGCTTCTACAAACATTTGTGAAAGGATGGGTCACTCTCAGGAGCTCCAGCATGGTACTATGATAGGATGCCACTTGTGCAACAAGTTCAGTTGTGAAATTTCCTCGCTACTCAATATTCCACAGTCAACTGTCAGTGGTATTATATTGGAATTGGAAGCTCTCGGTATTAAAATGGAAAGCTATTGGGAATGACGGCAACTCAGCCAAGAGGTTGGCCATGTAAAATGACAGAGTGGGGTCAGCACATGTTGAGGCACATAGTGCACAGAGGTCGCCAACTTTCTGCAGAATCAATCGCTACACACCTCCAAACTTCAAGTGGCCTTCAGATTAGCTAAAGAACAGTGCATAGAGAGCTTCAGGGTATGGGTTTCCATGGCCATGCAGCTGCATCCAAGCCTTACATCAACAAGCGGAATGCAAAGCATCCATTGCAGTGATGTAAAGTTCTGCCACTGGACTCTAGAGCAGTGGAGACCTGGCAATCTGATGGAAGAGCCTGGGTTTGGTGGTTGCCAGGAGAACAGTATTTGACTCTACTGTGCCAAGTGTAAAGTTTGGTGGAGGTGGATTATGGTGTGGGGTTGTTTTTCAGGAATTGGGCTCGGCCCCTTAGTTCCAGTGAAAAGAACTCAATGTTTCAGCAGACCAAGAGATTTTGTACGATTTCATGCTCCTAACTTTGTGGGAACAGTTTGGGAATGACCCCTTCCTGTTCCAACATGACTGCGCACTAGTGCACAAAGCACTCTGTTGCAGGAATGAACGGCGGTGGAGTGGACAGAGAGATGTAGTGAAGCTTCTTTCCTGTTTTATTTATTTATTCTCTTTTTTCTAAAACTTTTCGTCAAATAGAGAAAATACAGTGCAACAGGCTTCAAGTTTGCCAGGCTAAGTCAAATGAATGACCCTGAACACAACCACTTTAAACAGCCAAGACACAGTACCTTCTCCCAAAGCATCTACACCAAAAAACCCTCTGCTCTGGAGTAGTGATGTGTCGTTCGCGAACGATCCGGCTCTAAGAGCCGGCTCTTTGAAGTGAACGATTGGAACCGGTTTTAAGATCCTATTTGGGAGCCGTTTTTTCCTTCAGTATCTCGCTGTCTCTCCGCCTCCCTGTCGTTGCGCTTGTGCTCTGCAAGTGCCACAGAGCCGACAGTTTTTTTCCAACGTCGTTTTTTTTGTCCTTCGGTGCCTCGCTCTCTCCCCTCCTCCTCCCCCTCTCCTTGCGCGTCTTGCTCTGCTTCTGCCAGTGCTACAGAGCGGAGAGGTTTTTTTCCTCAGTCGGTGCCTTAATGTCTCCACTGCCCGCATGTCAAGCGTGTGCTCCACACATCTGACAAATCACACGCAGCTTTCAATTAATAAGGTAACTGGGAAACACTGAAAAAAAAAATCTCCACTTTTTTGTGGAGGCAGGCACTTGGCCAAGCTGTATTGCGTTCGTGGGCAGGTGTTAATACAGACACTCACTCACATACAGCGGTCAAGAAGCACGACAGAAAGAAGGGGAGTCTGTGTGAGAACACAATAGGCCTAGGCGTGAAAATGAGTGACAGAAAACGTAGCAAGATTTGGACTCATTTTAATGCAACGTCGAGCTCCAGGGCAGAGTGCAGACTGTGCAAAGGCAGCATTTCATATAGAGCAGGCTCGACATACAACTTGCACAGGCACATGAGGACATCACACTCATCAGTATTGCTGGAGGAGTCGAGACCAGAAAGGGAACCTTCTGACAGTGCAAGTGCATCAACTGCAACTACTTCTTCAGGTGCAATAATATCAACTCTAACTGCTTCTTCAGCTGCCACAACGTCTGCCCCCATTCCTACATCCCAGCCTTTTTGTCGAAGTGGTGCTATTTTGTGATAAATTAATAATTGGTTATAATAAAAGTTTTATTTATAAAGCATTGTTATGCAGCATTTTTACTCATCACAAGTGCTTAATAATGTCAATAATGAAACAAAATGTTATAAAATTAGGTTTAAGCTATTAATTAATTAATAATGTAAAAAAAATATATATGGGGAGCCGTTTGGGAGCCGAAAGAGTCGGCTCTCCACAGTAAGAAGAGCCATTAGAGCCGCATCTCAAAATAGAGCCGAAAATCCCATCAGTACTCTGGAGCCTCTACTGGGCTTCTATACCCGTAGCCCCTCCCCACAGATGAGCCCAATTGCACAAGTAAATCAATCAACTAAATAACAACATTCTAAATGAAAAATAACAACAGAAAAGAATAAACACAAAATACATAAACAGCCAAAATAAATTTCACTAAACAAAAATCCCCACTACACATTATCAAATACATTTCCCCCAAACTCAGTAAAACACCCCCGCTAAAATAGTCTGCGCCGCCCGGAGCGCACTGACTCCCCCACAATAATTGTAGACTGGACCAGTCCCTCGGGTTCGTCCGAGGAAAAGAAAGCGTTTGGCATGCTGGCAAACCCACCGAACCCGTGGTATTTGTAGAGATCACTACAACCATTAAACTAAAAAAAACGGACATGTGTAAGTGTGGTTACTACTGTCACTGGTACAATGTTTTAAACAGATGGATTCAATATTTAGGACTGTGGCGCGTGTTGAAAATGCGAGTGGTTAAGTGAAAACAAACAAATGCTACGAAGTGGCGGTAGGCCTCCCTGCCCACTGTAACAGATGCGAAAGAGATGCTATGGCGAAGGGTGAAATATGAAATGCTTAAACCGGGTAAGCCAAGACAGCAAACGGGATTAAAAATGCAGTGTTACTCTCGCAGTAGGTCAGCTGGAGTTTTAAAAATGCCGGCAGATAGCTGCCTCTGCCCCTGTGCGCTTGCGTGAATGACAGGGTGTATGAGTGTGTGTATGTGATTGGCGTAAGCGTCACGGCTGCTCCGTGACACACTCCATAAAGACATGGACGAGTGAGAACTTGAGTGGCCTGCACAGAGTCCTGACCTCAACCTGACAGAACACCGTTGGGATGAATTAGAGTGGAGACTGCGAGTCAGGCCTTCTCGTCCAACATCAGAGTCTGACCTCACAAATGTGCTTCTGGAAGAATGGTCAAAAGTTCCCATAAATACACTCCTAAACCTTGTGGAAAGTCTTCCCAGAAGAGTTGAAGCTGTTATAGGTGCAAAGGGTGAGCTGGCATCATATTAAACCCTATGGATTGAGAATGGGATCTCACTCAAGTTCACATGCGTGTGAACGCAGACGAGCGAACACTTTTGGCAATATTGTGTATTTTTGCATCCAGGGAAGTGGAATTCTTCTGAGGGGATTTGTAGCAGAGAGCTAACAGTAATATGATTTTTATTTCCCTTCCCCTCAATGAAGGTGTAAGAAAGGCTGCTACTTTTGACATCTCTTTTTTGGCACTGCAGTGTGCAAAGTCTTGGAAGCGATACTTTACTTGAATCTGTATCAAAAAGACTGAACAGTGACAGAAAAGTCAAAACTGTCATTAGTAACTGATGACAATTTAAGGGCATAATACATTTCTGTCTTATCAAACATTGTGCTAACTGTCAACAACGATGAGCTCCTCCAAGCTGCTGTCTAAGAAAATTAAGCAATTAATGCCTACAAAGCAAGGGAAGACTATAAAGATATCAAAGTCCTTCCAGCTCCCAATTTCTCTCAAATGTCTTTAAAAAATGGGAGTTAGGGGGAACTTTAAAGGTCAAAACAAAATTTAGAGAACTCTTAGATAGAACTGCTTGTGTGCTGGTCAGAAAGGCAAAGCTAAACCCCCATATGATAGCAAAATACCTGAGTAGACTAACAAATCGATGTCATGATTAGTTATTAATCTCAGTGTTAATGAGCTCTGCTGAAGCCTGAGAAGATGGTTAAGTTAATGTGATGATCATTTATTTATCTCAGCTTTAGAAAAAACTCATTTGAGGGATGAATGAACTGAATGGTTTCCTCAGTAGCAGACATGTTCACAAAAGATAAACTTGCTATCAGTGGTGTACTGGACATACATACATGTCATTACCTTAAAATCACATAGCTACCCATTTTGTAGTCAAATTCGCAATAGACAGCAGTAGATGGGAGGTGATGAGAGCCAAAATAATGTTGAGAGTTTTGTAACGCCATTTAAATTTAAGTGTATATTTCAATTCACTTTATTTCAATAAATAGCAATTATAACAGTGTTTCCCCTCATATGCCTTAAAAATATGTATTATATGTAAGTAAATAAAATATAAAAAGTAAATCATATTTAAATGTATTCTGAATATATTACTTTTTATGTATTGTAATGAACTGTTACTGAATACTTTAGGACAGTGTATTGAGTATTTGGCCACTACTTTTTCAAAGCAATCTCTACCAAAAGTGAAATAAGTACACACTGCCTATGTTGTACTTCTGCTGGTCCACAGCATCCATTTTCATATTCAAATATGTGGGTTCATGTCGACCCATGACAGGTGAGTTTCCTCATAGCAGAATGGATAAAAAGCTGGAGAGACAGCATATCAACAAGTGATTATAGAGGTGGGGCTGGGTGCTTCCCAGGTAACAAGTTCTGCCCCTCCCACATATTCTTGTCGCTGCATCACAGGTTGACATTTTCCTGCTCTGAGTGGAAGCAGTCGCTCAGGAAGTTGGTGAGATCTTATATATTCTTCAAAACCAGGACAAACTCTTCAGAAGATCCTGTGGAGTAAATCACGTTAACCGTGGGTGAGATACAACTACTTACAAATCACTAATGTGGAAAGGAATTGAACTGAATCTAGCTCTTAACTAAATATCTATTGAATGAAACTGAACTTGGGGTTGAGTGTGATAGATTCTACTAAATCTAATCCTGATCCTAGACCTAACCCTAACCTTACTTTAAATGGGTTGGTAATCAATATGCATATGATTGAAAAGCAGGGGTGGAAAGAATACTGAAAAATCTCTACTTGGGTAAAAGTACTGTCGCTTTAGTGATATTAATAAGGGAAATTACTCAAGTAAGAGTAAATAAGTAGTGGATTGGAATGCTACTTGAGTAGTCAAGTCACTTTTTGTGCCATCTGCCATCACAACCTGAAAATATTCATTAAGCTATATGCATTTAATGGTAAGATGATTTTATAAAGCTTTTTAAGTTTATCTGTTTCTAAAAATTGTTTAGAGTCTCTAAGAGGCTCTGCAGTTTGTGACGGTTTAATTAAATCTGTATAAAAAGGCTGCCTGATTAAGAGTCAAACTTACATGAAGATTTCTCCATTAATAATGTATTAGTGACAATCCAAGCTCCCTGTATGTTTGCTTACATTAAAAGGGGTAAACCTCTACAGACAGTATTTTTACTTTATTTGATAGATAAACAACTAAACACCCTGTCCCCAACAAACGCTGTTACTACAACGTTAAATATCATAAGCCAACTACCCACTTAGCAACATTTCATGGAGTTCCATGCACAATATAATGGAACCTACCATTCTAGGAGGCTGTGACAACTTTGACAATGTTGACTTCTTTGAACGTTGCCAGACATGTCCACATGTTACTGTAACATAGTCAAACGGTGGTGCTGTGTATGCTGTCTGAAACAAGGTTGTCACAACCTCATTATTAAGTAAAACTGCTGTGTGGTGTCATGACTACCTGTTGGCAAGTGGGTGCTTAAAAGTTGGCAAAATTACACCAAGTTCCATGCACAACATAATGGAGCTTATTAAGGATTCTAGGAGGTTGTGACAACCTATGACAACATTGTCACCACTCTGTCACAACATCCTAGAATGTTGTCAGATAATATTAAAACTTTCTGAGAAACACATTATTTATAATGTGACTACGTTCTGGGCACCAAAACAACAGGTTGTCACAATGTAACTGTGTTTCCTGGGGAGGGGCGTTTTAACACAGAAGTTTTTTTTCCATACTCTGGACCACTTGTTTTACGAATTTGGTATGTTTGGTAAAGTGTGAAAGCTGTTGGAGTGGTCTAGAGAACTGATCTCTGTTCCTCCTGAATCCTGGGGTTTGTGAAAGCTTGGATTGGCTCATTCTTTAATGTGCCTGCTTCAACTTATCACTTCCCTATTCAAATTTCATAATGGTGCGGCAAGGATTGTTGTGGACAGCAAAAGAGATGGAAAGCCTTATAGGTATATGGAGTGAAGAAGGCATTCAAGCACAAATAGCCAGAGCTCGTAAAAACTCCATTGTTGTGCTAGAGTACTTCTGTCTGAAAAAATGATAAAAAGCAGCAAAAAGGCGACATTGGTGCCTCCCATTCTGCAAACCAGTGCACAGAAAAGTGGCACATGGAATTGCGCAGTTGATCCATGGTTAAATGAGCCCAGAATCCGATCAATTTTGGTACAGATGGCTGTTTATCTCCAAAATTACAATAAAACTGTATTGATGAGTGACCGTAAGCTATGAGTGGGCAGGCACTCGCAATAAAACACACAACAGATTGAAAGTTTAATAAATAGCCACAATTGTATTCTAAAACAACAAAGTAAGAAGAAAATCATAAACACAGAAGCTGTTTAGCTAGTCTTAGCCAGGGAGCTGCTCTCTCAGGCTGCAGTTGAGTTGTGAAAAGCAGGAATCTTGACAGATTTCATATTTAGCTACTGATAAAGAAAATGCTTTTTCCATTTGTTCATTTGAAAACGAATGGATATGACTGTTTGGATAAAGGATGTTCCTCGCATGTGCTGGTAAAGGTGGTAAAGAACCTTTAGTCAGTTTCACTGTTAATTCTACACCGTATCATGTAATAATTAACAAGTGAGACAATAAAAATGCACTTTGTCACTTTACTGTATGTGGAACAAATCTAGGACGGGTTCTTAGATTACAATGTTTGAGAAAGCATAGACTGTTGATGTAACCATGACAGGCACTACAGAGGTGTAAAAAGTAATAAACAGGCAATAATGATGGTACAGAGACACATACTCAACAGTGAAAATCCTGAAGGCCAGCCAGAGATTAAATTCAATGCAAATTTCACAGATTAAATAGCATTAATATTCAACACCACTGCTTAGAATTGAGCGCAGACTCGAATTACATCTTGAGTCGTCACTCGGTTTAGAATTTTGGTGGGATCTATTTCATACAAAGGTGACCCATTTCACATAGTAAATAAAGGGTTCTTGACATGGGAACAACAGAACAAGAGTTTTTGGTGCTGTATAGAACCATTTTAGAAAAGGTTCCATGTAGAACCATCTGCAGCACATTCTCCATCAATCTTAAGAATCATTTCACAATGCAAGGAACCCTTTTATCATGTAAAGTCTTCATGGTTCTATATAGAATCATTTTCAATGCTACTTGTTTTCAATCTCGACAACAACCAATAGTAAATTAATGTTGTTGGAACATTATTAAGCTTTCAGTTTAAGTTGACATGGCAATTTAAGATAAACTGTCAAAAAGTGCATAAAATCACACAGTGTGGCTGCTACTTACAGGTTGTGGTTGGGGTTGTGATGCTATCAAATTTGGACCTGCCCCTCGGTTCAGGGTCAAGCGCTGAGTGAAGCCTTGCTCGTTAGAGTTTACTCGTGCAGAGTAAACCAACAACTTTGATTTAAAGCTGTCAGGAATAGTATTAAAGATGTTGGCTTCCTATTCGCCAGCTTGTTGTTTTCGTTGCACCTTGATATTGATATTCCACCTTGCTGTGGTTACATTCTGGTGCCCATACAAGCCGTAACATCAGCGCTTAAGGTAAAACGAAGTATTCAGTCAAGAAGCTGACCAATAGGAAGCCGACTTCAGCCTTGTTAAAAGATGGACAATAAGCCAAGCTTGCAGACAGTTCTGTTCTTTGAAAAATAACCTTCGACACGCCATTCACAGCCTGGAAAGGTGCATTTCTGCACATATCTTCCATTTTCATTTAACACTTTGTTGTTGTTTTCTGCTGCTCTTGAAGTTGTATGTAAATTTTGGGTGTATAAATATTAATGAGCCAACTCTGTTATGCTAATAGTTTAGGATTTTTTAATTGTCCCATTTTACCACCCTCTTTCTCAAATGTAGGATTGGCATTTGAAGGAGGAGACAACAGCGTGTGAGGTTTGCAGTTCCATGTACCAAACTCTCCTTGTTCAGCTGTGCTAATGTTCATACAGTTTTCCTTAATAGGGTATTCTGCTCTACTATAGCAACAATAACTGGTCTGTCTTTCTGTGCCCTCTATTCAATTTCCAGCTTGTAAACCAGACTGTGGATGTATTTCTGACCTCTGCAGATCACTGTCCATCACGATGCAGTGCCTGCTGCGTGCCCTGTGTACTTGGATTGTCATTGCCATCATTGTGACAATCATCTTGTTTACATTAAGTGATGAAAAATTATTCTCAGTGTACGTATTTAAGATTTTCAAACAAAGCTAAATAATTAATAACACATTTTCACATTATAGTAGTATAGTATAGTATAGTAGTTTAAGGAAAATGAGAAATTTTTCATGTACGTTCCTCTCTTTTAGGTTGGCTATAGGTGACGTATTTAATTTTTATTCATTTATTTTTCCACAGAACATCATATCCATTTAAATGGATCAGAAACATGGATTGTTCTGAAAGCTTTCATTTAAGAAACCAAAGGTATTTCACTGATTTATGGTTAAAAAGGTTAAAAATATTTAAATTTTACAATATAAAGTATAAAGTATAACACCATTTGTGAAGCATGAAAAAAAAACAAATTTCAAAACTTTCTGGAATGATCTCTGAATGTTAAACATGTTGAATTTTTATTCTTTATCATTATAAACCTACTTTAGAGTACAGTACACTTACTTGTTCAGGACTGGTGCCTGTTTTCACTTCTTGTTGTTGTTTTCCTTCTGTTGTCAGCAAGAGGCTGCTTCTCAGTGTAAATCGTTCCTCATGCTCCTGTGAAGGGGATCATCTTAGCAGTAAAGTGCCACAGGAAAGTCTTGGTGCTGTTGAGAAACGTCGGGCAGAGGAGTACAGGCAACACCAGATTAGGTTTTACAGATTTTATTATTGAAGTAGGCCCATTATTATTGAAATGCTTTTCTGGATGTAGATTTCTTTTAGCCTTAAATCAACTTAGCATTCACCTTTTAGACTAGATTTGTCCTTTTTTTCTCAAACTTTCATTGTTAAGATATAAACAAAATAATTCAGAGTAGAGAATGAGATCTCTGAACAGCATAACAGCTCTGAAAACTTGCACATGGAATGCTATTACTTTGAAATGAAATGGTTATGAATGGGCTGTTTTATAGTAGTTTTGAGATAAGGTTTTATCCTAAATGTAAAATTATAAAAAAAAACAAAAAAGATCACAGACATGAAGCAACTGCCCATTTTGTGAAGTATGTGTGTCACTGTGAATCTTTTTTTTCTTCTAAATACAGAGAAATTTGCTGAAATTATTGTCTTAATTATTATCTTGGGGCAGTCGTGGGCTGGAGGTTAGTGAACTGGCCCTGTGACCGGAAGGTTTCCGGGTTTGATCCCCAGTGCCAACAGTCCATGACTGAGGTGTCCTTGAGCAAGACACCTAACCCCTAACTGCTCCCCGGGTACAGTGGATAGGGCTGCCCACCACTCCGGTGTGCTCACTGTGTGTGTTCACTGGTGTGTATGTGGTGTTTCACTTCACGGATGGGTTAAATGCGGAGGTGGAATTTCCCTGTTTGCGGGATTAAAAAAGTATCACTTAACTTAAATTTTACACGTGGCAGATTAAGAAAACAAATACTAGAGTATCCCAGTAATTCAAATATTTTTGTATTCTGCCTACCCAGGCATTCAGTAGGCTGTACCAGATTGGTAGTGTCAGTCTTTGGTCAGAGATCTCTGAAATAATTATTCTTTCATCATGTGTCTTTATTAGGACGGCAATGAATTTGAACAAAATTATTCTCGCTCTACCCAACTCGCCTCTTCAATACCCTATTCATGGATTAACAGTCATTCCCATGAAGAAAAGTTTGATACCAGGTAAGGGGTACATGCTTTACCTCAGCTTTATTCTTTAATGATGTTGAAGTTAAAATCTTTGTAATGCCAGGCTGCAAGTGATGGTTTGTGGTAAAGTGATATTTTGTTGTAGGTTTAGCTTTACATGCAGACAAGAGGGCCAAATATAAGGTATGATTATACAAAACACTATTGCTTGGAACAGAATGCATGTGGGAAGCTTGGTGCTGCTTGCAGGATACTAAAGGTGGAGGGGCTGGTTTCTTTCACACCTGTATTCTTTCCTGTATATTTACAGTAGAATAGGTCACACTGAAAAGTCACTGAAAGCAACATTAGCAAAAGAACTGTGCTTTAGGAGCTTCGTGAAAGTGGTTTCCATGGCTGAGCACACAAATCTATTTTTAAAAAATACAATGCCAAGCAAAGAGGGTGAGTGGTGTAAAGCATGGTGCCACTGGACTCTGGAGCACTGGAAACATGTTCTTTGGACTGATGAATAATGCTTCACTATTTTGCAGTCTGAATTTGGATTTGGCAGATGCCAGGAGAAGGCTACCTATCAGAATATATAACGCCAAGAGTAAAGTTTGATGGAAGAGGGATAATGGTCTTTTTCAGGGTTTGGGCTCAACCTCTTAGTTCCAGTAAAGGGTAATGTTAATGCTATAGCAACGACAGGTTAAACAGTTATATGCTTTCCAACTTTATGGCAGCAGTTTGGGGAACGGCCATTGCTGTATCAACATGAGTGTGTCCCTGACCTCAACTCCACTCAACAACGTCAGGATGAATTGGAACATGAATTATGAGCCAACATCAGAGCCTGACCTTATAAATGCTATTTTGAACAAATGGGCATAAATTCCCATAGACACAATTCCAAAATGTTCCCAAAATAGTGCAGGCTGTTCTTATCTTATCTTATCTTATCTTATCTTATCTTATCTTATCTTATCTTATCTTATCTTATCTTATCTTAGTGTATCTCTGGTCCTGACTGACTGTTATTATAAATACTTTATTTTTAGTTTTAGTTTAGCTTTAGATCTGTTAGGGTTGCTGACTTTGTAAGTGATAATTCATCCCTGCTAATAAGTTTTGTTATTACAGTTGCTAAGACAGGAGGCTAAGTGATTTAGCAAAAATGATTCACTAAGATTTGCAAAAATATGCAACATTTAAATGTGTTCCATTTAAAGTATGTGTTAACTTTTCACACAGAAAAACTAAAGAGTAATGCTTCCTTCAGTGTTTTTACTTGAATGCAGGACTTGAAATCATCTGCCTATCTGACTGATTTCAGTTTGTTTTCTGGGTGATGGTTAAAAAGCTGCAATATAATGCTGTCTACATTTAGACCTATCAAGACAATTGATGAATTCAGCATTCAGCTATTGTAAGGTGCACCTGTTGTTGACACAGATCTTCAGTTACACTCCATTGCTCCATAGAAAAGCATTTCTGACAGAATTGGATGCTCTGGAGCATATAATGTCACGATTCCTAAGTGTAAGTAATTGCTTTCTCTGGAGTTATGGTGCTGCATCTAATACCTTTTGGCGTTTTTGATCCAGACCTAATCATCCAACATAAGTACTTTTATGTTACTAAGACTAATGCCTTTCTAGCTACTCACTAATGCCCTTCTAGCTGAATGCAATCAAACCCTCACAGAAATGTTCCAACATTTAGTTTAAATACTTTCTGGAACTTTTGATTTCAGATGCAATGTTGGATGAGTAGGATTCTAGAACCTTGGAAGTACAAATATACAGTCCCAGGCATGATAAAGGCTAAATTATCAGGCCTGGTTCTATTTTTGTCCTACTGATCCTAAAGCCCACACCTCTGCCACATTCTGCTAGTGTCATTTTAACACTTTGTTCTAGAATAGTGGCATAGAAAAACTTTTACGATTAAGCAAAAATAAAAATACATATTTGCTTTCCACGCTGCACTACAACACACCTGAAATAAACTGTGTTTACCCTGCTGCTCGTTACTCCTGAAATGAACCTGATCTGTGTTTATCTGCCATGCTAATAGGTGTCTCTGAGTGTGCAGAAAGGTGTGTTATCAGTGAATAATGATCTGAAGAGAGTGCAGGTGGATGGGCAGGACCAGAACACATTAACCATTTCCTCCACTTGCCTTGACCTAATCAACCATCTGCTGAGTGGAGTGATGTACAGCAGTACTGTCTACCACATCAGGACAAGTGACATGGGTAGGGCTCAATGTTAAGCAGAGTAACACTCAAAGCCAAGTGTGAGGCATTTTATTGCTGCATTCGGACTATCTTCGTAAACATTGTGAAGTCATAAATATCAAAAAGTGGTTCCAAATACTCTGTAATTACATGAGCCAGTATTTTAAGTCAAGACAAAGTTTATTTATATAGAGCTTTTTACAACAGGCATAGTCACAAAGCAGTTTTATGGGAAAATCCGGGTCCAAGCCCACTTAAGCAAGCCAATTGCGACAGTGGAAGAAACCTTGAGAGGAACCAAGACTTATAAGGGGAACTCATCCTCCTCTGGTCGACATAGGATATCAAACAGTAACACAACAGCAGCATGAACAGAGAATAAGGTTTTAACATTTGTATAAAATATTAAAATACAGAAAATGGGGAAAAGCAGGTGAAGCAATGGCGATGATTAAATAGTTTGGGTCTGTGCAGCAGTATCATCAAGAGGGTCAGTGGAATGCAGAAGAGTTTTGCTTTGACTAGGCTGTTGTGGATATATAGTACTGTGCAAAAGGCATAGACCACTCTTTCATTTATTGCATTTACGGTCGAAACACCCATTAATTAGAAGTTATTTATTTTTTTCAGTGTCTGGAAAATATTTTTTCAAGAAAAAACGTCAAAGCCTTAAAACTAAATAAAATATCAAATTTATCAGTATTTCATTTGTCCACTCTTTACTCTTGTGCCCTTAAACCCAATGAGTTACAGCTGTGTCTTTCCATCAAAAGCTCTTCCCAAAGCTCTTACTAACATTATGCTTCCCTTTAAAGAGACAATAACATTCACACAAGCATTTACTGATTTCACATTTCTTTTTCATGTGCACTAAAAAGGGTAAATGAGATTATATATCAGATAGCTAATGTACTTGCATAAAGAAGTACATCAGGCAAGTACTTTAATAAATGTTAAGAAAATAAGTGAAAAAATTGAGTTTCTGAAACTGGAAAAAAGATACAAAGAGTCAGATTCTGCAGGGAAGTCAGAATTCGGCACAAAACAATGTTCACTATGCTGTGAAGTTTGTTTCTTTTTATGTTTTACATTAATAAGTCTGTATGACTTGACTTTCATGAAGACCTAGATGTGGTTCAAACAGGTTGAGAGAAGTTTTGGGTATGCGTTTTCAGCAAAGATTTGGGTGACTATTGACTTCTAGTGTTAGCAGGGTTAGCTAGTTCTATACATACATTAAATACTGTGTATCTACTAACTTAAAGATTTCTATTTTCAGTTTCCTTCTCTTTCGAGGACTATGAGGCAATATTCCCCATCACAGTCCGCAGGCCTTCAGTACCTGTTCTCTATGATCCTGGAGAAGGTGAGAGCACTTGGTAAATCCTTTGTTAAAGCTTCAAAGAACAACAAGGCTTACCTAGAGGTTCTGTGTTTACATGGAGCACATAATTATACATACTCTTCAATAAAAGTTACATCAGTCCTTGCTCATATATATAATGTATGTGTGTGTGTGTGTGTGTGTGTGTATAAAACACATTTGTCTCCAAAATGGAAACTTTTCAGGAGAAGGCAGACATGTTCTCAACTTTCTATGTAAACTAATGTAAAGAGATTTTACAAGCATTTTTTGAAGCATTTCTATTTGTGCATTCATGATGAAGTGTCCACACACTGTAAAAGACTGCTGCTGTATTCAGATGAAAAACAAAAATCTCTTTTTTTTTCCACCACATGTGTGATTTTGGTGAAATGTTTATGGACTTTGCTAATACTAAAATGTAGCATGGTTATTGTAATTATGATGCACTGTGTATTAAATAGAATATCCAATCTGTCCAAAGCAAACACTTGAATGAAGAGATGTTTTCCTACTCTTTTTCATTTCTAGACATCAACTCCTTGGTGACCATAGCCATTAAGACTTTTCTCAGATACGCTGAGCTAAAGGTTCTCATAAAGAGCATCCGCCGGTTTTATCCAGACATTAAGATCATCGTCGCTGATGACAGCCTAAATCCTGAAAATGTTTCAGGGACCAACATAGAACATTACATCATGCCTCCTGCACAAGTAAACACACTACACTCACCGGCCACTTTATTAGGTTCAATTGCTTGTTAATCAGCTAATCAGCCAATCACATGGCCGCAAGTCAATGCATTTACGCATTTAGAGGTGGTCAAGACAACTTGCTGAAGTGCAAACCGAGCATCAGAATGGGGAAGAAAGGTGATTTAAGTGGCTTTGAACGTGGCGTGGTTGTTGGTGCCACGTTAGTTAGAGCCTATCCCAGCAGTCAACGGGCGAAAGGCAGGATACAATATAATGTATATAATACGATATAATAATCCATCCATTTCCTAAGCTGCTTCTCTGTCAGGGTCGCGGACGATATAATAATGTTTATCATAATTTTTTAAAATTTGAAGCGTGTGGTTGTACTGAAAAAAAATAATTACACTTTTACTATAAAGTAAATATTACATTTAATTAAGTAGGTAGCCAGTATGGTTAGTATGTAGCAGCAGTACTAGGGATGTTTGCATCATCACTGAAGACTGCCAGTTCAGTTCACCATCCTGACAGTTAAATGCTAGTTTCACTGTATCTCCAATTTTTTACATGTATTCCTTTCATTTCACATCATTTCATTTTAACACTGAGCTCATCTTATTATTTGGGCCTTTAACTGTCTTTCTCTGTTGAGTAAATGTGATTATAAATGATGCTCCCTCAGGGCTGGTTTGCAGGCAGAAACCTGGCCATCTCACAGGTCACCAGCAAATACTTCCTATGGGTAGATGATGACTACGTGTTCAATGGGAAGACGCGGATCGAGAGCTTTGTGGAGGTTATGGAGGCTGTTCCAGAGCTGGATGTGGTGAGTAATTAGAAACAGGTGGAGGTGATCATGGTGAGAAAGTCTGTGTTCAGTCCTTGTAGTTTACTGGACGATTTATGGTTTGATCATGAATTCCCATCTGTCCTTTCTCAGCTTGGTGGAGATGTTGATGGGAACCAGTTCTACTTTAGTCTCATGTATGATGTGGGGGATGAGAATGAGGGTGGCTGCATGAGTCGGTTATTCATGAAGGTGCACAGCCCATTGCCCGGCTTCGATGGCTGTTACCTAGTAGATGGAGTGGTCAATTTCTTTCTGGCCCGGACAGATGCAGTGCGGAGGGTTGGTTTTGACCCATTCCTGAAAAGAGTAGCTCACACTGGTAAGTTCTTCTTTGCTGTTTATGCAGTTTTACACCCATGACTCTTAGAAAGATACAATAACTTAACCTACATTACTGCTGGGGGTGTGAATCTCTAGGCACCTCATGATGATGAAATTTGATTTATTGTGCTAAGATGTAATTAGCAAATGATTCTTGATGCATCATGAATCATTTCAATCCACATCCATCTTTGATTTCTATAGCAACATCAGCATTTTTTATATGATAATGTGAGCTATAAACATTTGCTTAGTTAACATTAACTAATTTAATGGAAATCATATATTAAATAACGTTAAACTAAGTAACTGTAAAGGGTCAGCCTATGCTGCCGGCTGCATGCTGAGGGCGATGGTAATGAGGCACTGTTACTCTTGGAGACTCAAAATTCCAGAATACCAAGGTTTAATCAGTGGCAACAAAGTGCACCTGTGAATACCAGCATTTAAAGCTCTAACAAACAGCATACCCTTGTCACACCTTTGTAGAGGGGCGACCAGAAGAATAAAAGGTAAACAAAGGGAAAAGCTGAAATATAGTCAGCTCCCCATCTCTCATTTTGTGAGGTGTTTTGGTCTGGCCATTTAGTCTATTTCTTGAATTTATCCTTTATTTGTGTGACACCATATTGGTGTCTTCTCTGTGTGCTTTTTCCACCTGTTTTTCCCCACCATTAAGAGGAGTGTAATTCTGCTTTCCACCTGTGCAATGGTAAGGCACTGGGCTTGCAAAACTTGGGTTGTTGGTTTGAATCCAGCTGGGTGTTACTCTCCTCCACCAGACACAGCACTGTCTTCACAACATTGTTTATTACACCCTGTCATATTATGGAACTACCAAGAATGTGAATAAATAAGTCCATATTTGATGTATTATTTTCACTTATCAGTTTTACGACCCATCCTCACAGGTTTTCCTCTCTGTGCTTGGGTCTGCTCCCTGCCCATCCAGTCACATTAACATCATTTTTCAAACCTTATTGTGAAAGGTTTGACTACAAGCTGTTTCTTCTCTTCAAATGATGTACAGTAAAGTGATCTTCATATCTAATAATGCACCTGCTGGTGAAACTGCCATGCATGGGTGCATTCAAAAGCCACATCCATGTGCTTTTACATTTTAAAACATTGTTTTCTGTTATAGCAGAATTCAGCTATAGAAACTTGTGGGAAACCATGAAGTATTACATTTTCACAATTTATCTGAACCATTCAGGACACTTAAACTGTACAGAAAAAGAGAATAATTTTCTGCTGAGTATATATCACTCTCTGGGAAACCCTCAGCATATGCTGAAGCATTACACGTAATCTTTCAGTAAACGTTTCTGAAACATATCTGAATATTGCTGGATTAGCCTGTTATCTGGTAGCACCTCCTGAGCCAGCTGTTAAACAAATCTACATTCCTATGCAGGGTTTATTATGGTTTTGGGTCTTTGACTTCATATTTGTGAATTTGTAACCAAATTGTGTCTGCAGACATGCAAGCATTAGTGAGATGCCACATGAATTTCCTCCTCCAAGCTTTGCCACAATATCCTAGTTTGTAAAGTCTCTGCGTGCATGTGAGACTTCATAAAGTTGGACATTTGTATAGAGGTAGGAGAAATGCAGAGCCTACATGAAAATCTGATTGATATCTCGTGAATCGATTCGGAATATTTAAGGGGAGAATCATGATGCATCTAAGAATTGATTTTCCCCCATCCCTAATTAGCGCACTAGCTTGGTTAAGACTGAACAATAATGAGTAAACAAGCTGATTATTTTTTTAGCCTAGATAATTGTTCAGATGGAGGGCCTGTTTATTTGTGTGTACAATAAATCCCATTAGTCTATAGTATGTTGTGCGTACACAGGAACAATCTGCATAACACATCTCTTTACTTGGCACTCTTCTTCTCTCTGTATCACTGTCCTTTTTTGTTTTTTAAGAGTTCTTCATTGATGGACTTGGAGCTCTGATGGTTGCAACATGCAAAGGATTCTCAGTTGGTCATCAGAAAAAAAGGAAGATGTTTCCTAAGTATAATAAATACAGGCGCCTAATGAATGATGAAAAGGGAAAACTGGCCCATCATTTCTTTAAGAACCATCTCAAGTGCATCAAGTACTGAAGCAGGAGCTTTCAGGAGTTTCAGGACTTTGCTAATACTGAAATGTAGCATGATTATTGTAATTATAATGCACTGTGTATTAAACAGAATTTCCAACCTATCCAAAGCAAACACTTGAATGACAAGATATTTTCCTCCTTTTTTCTTTTTAGACATCAACTCTAGTGTTCTTTTGACATGTCTCTCTTAAATGGACCTAAAGAAGACCTTTACCTTAAGTAAGTTAATAGAAAATTCCATAAAATGCTCTCAAGAGTGGTTAATAGGTTGTTTAACATGTCCTTTGACAAAGAACAGCATGTGCTTTCCTCTTTGGTGTTCAGCAAATAACCGCATGTTGAGAGCATGCATTAACCCACACAGCTGAGAAGTGGAAAAGCATGCATTATATCAGAGTCACAGACTGTACTGAAGGTTTTATCCACAAGGCGGTGATGGTGAGCTGATGTTGTTCAAAGGTGGCCTACCTTGTGGGTTTTTCAGCAGAGGACAGCCATTATATCCACAATGATTCTGTGTTTTTGTGCTGGTGACATTGTTTCTGCACATAATTGCACAGTTTTCATTTAGTCTTTTTAGCCTAGTGCCACCTTTTCTCAATAAACTTCCCCAAACTAGTCCCTCCATACTAGCACTTCACCGTGAAGTATCACTTGTTATAGTTACCCCTAAGGAGAGCACAGTTACGGAAGAGGGTGTAAATAAGTGAGTAAACTGTGAGACACCCTTGCCAACGTTCAGTGGAATCAGGAAACTGTTATTGCCTGTTATTAAACTGTATATATAAACTGTTGTTTATATGTGTAAAATGTGTTGTGTGAGCACTTAAGCATTTGTAAGTGGCAAGAAAACAAACTATTTCTAGCTATATGGTTTCACTTTATGGTAGACACACTAATCTACACTGTGTGCACAATTATTAGGCAAGTGAGTATTTTGACCATATTATCATTTTTAGGCATATTTTCTAACTCCAAGCTGGATAAACTTGAATGCTTAATGGATTTAAGCATAGCAGGTGATGTGTATGTGTGTAATGAGGGAGGGTGTGACCTAAGGAGGTCAACACCCTATATCAAGGTGTGCATAATTATTAGGCAGCTTTTTTCTTTAGGCAAAATGGGCCAAAAAAGAGATTGAACTGACTCTGAAAAGTCAACAGTTACCAAAAGTCTCTCAGAGGGATGCAGAACTCTTGAAATTGCTAAGATATTGGGGCATGATCCCAGAACCATCAAACGTTTTGTTGCAAATAGTCAACAGGGTCGCAAGAAACGTGCTGAGAAAAAAAGATGCACATTAACTGCCAAGGATTTGAGAAGAATCAAGCGTGAAGCTACCAGGAACCATTATCTTCCAGTTCTGTCATATTCCAGAGCTGCAGCCTAGCTGGAGTATCAAGAAGTACAAGATGTTCAGTGCTCAGAGACATGGCCAAGGTAAGGAAGGCTGAAACCCGACCACCACTGAACAAGACACATAAACTGAACTGTCTAGATTGGTCCAAGAAGAATCTGAAGACTTTTCTGAAGATTTTTCAAAGGTTTTATGGACTGATTAAATGAGAGTGACTCTTGACGGACCAGATGGATGAGCCTGTGGCTGGATCAGTAACGGGACAGAGCTCCACTTCGGGTCAGACGCCAGCAAGGTGGAGGTACTGGTATGGGCTGGTATTATTAAATATGAGCTGGTTGGACCTTTTCGGGTTGAAGATGGGCTCAAAATCAATTCCCAAGCCTACTGACAGTTTTTAGAAGACACTTTCTTTAAGCAGTGGAACAGGAAGAATCTGCATCTTTCAAAAAGACAATGATTTTTATGCAGGACAGTGCTCCATCACATGCATCCAAGTACTCATCTGCATGGCTAGCCAGCAAAGGCATTAAAGATGAAAAACCTATGACGTGGCCCCCTTCCTCACCTGACCTGAACCCAATTGAGAACTTGTGGGCAATTCTTAAACGGTGGATTTACAGTCAAGGAAAACAGTACACCTCTCTGAACAGTGTCTGGGAGGCTATGGTTGCTGCTGCACAAAAAGTTGAACGTCAACAGATCAAGAAAGTGACAGACTCCATGAATGGAAGGCTTATCACTGTTATTGAAAAGAAGGGTGGCTATATTGGTCACTATTTTTTTTTTTATTTCTCAGAAATGTTCATTGGAAAGCTTTGAGTTGTTTGTTTATAATTCTCACTTGAACAGATGAAAATAAAAAAGTGAGATGGGATAATGTGTGTTTTTCATTTAGCTGCGTAATAATTCTGCACCATTATAGTTTCCCAATAAATATGTACATATAGATATTCTCCTAAGAAAGCCAAAACTTCACTTTATTTTTCTTAAACATTCATGTTTGAGGTTTATTAACATTTTGGATTAACCAAGAGTAGTAGTTGGTCATTAATAAAAATAATCCTCAAAAATAAGACTTGCCTAATAATTGTGCACACAGTGTATAACACACCATCAACACCATAATCTCAAACTAACAACAAAGTTGTTAGCAAATTAAGAACAATAAGCATCTTTCTCTGTGCTCGTCTCCCAAGCTGCATCTACAGCATCTTTCATCTTATCTATTTACAAGAAGTAACCCATCTAGAAATAAGATAACTAACCTTATAATATTTCTAAAACAGTCTCATAATAGTATTTATAGTACCATGCAGAAGTTGGGAATTACTTGCCATTTTAACCATTTTTGTTATACACAACAGTAACTTAGTTTTAAATATTACAAACTATTCTCCAGAAGGCGTGTTTAGAAGTTTTATTTAATATTTCAGGTGAATAAACTGATGAATCGTAACCCTGTCTGCCTATCTGCCTTGAGATTTGCACACCAGTGAAATGTGAGGATGTCTGGATATTAATTTTATTATAACATTATTATATTTATATTCATATTTTTCTTTTCCTTTTTACCTGAGTTTTATGAGTGTAGAGAAACATTTACTATGTGTATTGTAGTGAAAATTCTCAAGAGGAGAGTGACAAGATACAGTGCCTAATCTCTGGGATTAAGACAGTACAAAGGCTGCAATGAGATTAGAGGAGGTGACGCTTCCAAATCAAGATGCCTCTGCAATAAATGGGTCATTAATCAGCACAGACAGCAAGAGACCAAACATAAGAGAAGTTTACAGATTAAAGGCCATACTGTCTGTTTTAAACATTTGAATATGACAGGTTCTGCAGTCTGTCATTTTTATGGTAATAAACACAATTTTGCCCTGAAACCATAATGTAGCTGCTTTTTATCTTTTTATCAGAATAGGAGGAAATTTCACATTGTTGATTTATGTAATACAACATAACAGTTGAAGTGTGAAATCACCTAATGCTTAAGGCCACGTAAAAAAGAACAACTTCATGTATTCAGCCACATCTAAAAATTAAGAAGAAATAACCTGTTGTGAAGAAAAGTGTCAGGATTATTTCAATAAGGCATTTAGGCCTGCAATGAGTGGACCTTATTTGAACTGAACATGGAAACTAACAAGTGTCTTAACTTCTCACCACTATAGATAGTGATGGCGAGCTATTTTAAACGTGTTTCCAAGGAAGCCGCCTGTTTCCTTCCCCCTGCCTGGCTCACCTAAACCAGCACCTGCAGTAAGGGATCAGATCAGAGGGATCGTAGTGTTTACCATAACTAATTAAGGGGTAGGGTTTGACCCTGCTGTCTAGCCATCTAATAAGATAGGTCATAGGTTACTGTAGTTTCTTTCTGGACAATACTGTCTACCTACACATGGTATAAAACTAATGCTTACCTACAGAAAGTAAGCATTAGTATTCAGCACTGCTGCTGCATCTCTGAAATAGTAACATTATATAAGGAAAAATGTCAAGTTTAATGGATGTTAATGTAATAACATTTTATTGTGAGTGCCTTTGAGCCATTTGTATAGGTCCACTCAGAAAATGTTTACATCATGTAAAGAATAAGGGCTGCTTTCAAATATCGGGAAACATATTGGTGGCGTGACATGAACCTATAACCTCTTAGCAAACCACAGTCTAAAAATAAAACACATTTTAAGTCTATAAGGTAAAACTGCAATTAAGTTAAAAAGGACTAAATTGGTCTTTTAGTAAAGGTGTTTAAGAACGGGTAATGGGTCATGTTCAGGCCACATGATCCCTGCTCCCACTAACTCACTAGGTTTAGTGCTCTTTAAGAGGTCATGGCTTTAATCTATTAGATTTCTTAAAGCTGGATGAAACCCCACCTTGCCAATTCCCACAGGTACAGGCAGAACCTGTGCAGGTGTCCTAAGGTTGCAGAGCACAGGAACTGGAGAAAGTTAGATGTAAGGACTTAAGGTTGAGCCTTGAAGAACTCCATTACCCTGGTTCCATGATTTGACCTTTCAAATTACTAAGTTGGCTTAAGCTAATCAGATCGGGACGGAGGGGTGTTTGTTGGGGAACAGTCTCCTCCCTCCGCCACCCCTTACCATCTGGAGGTGCTCATGAAGAAGCCAGTGCTCAAGTCAGGAGTGCCCAGTACCTCTACAGAAGTCCACTTGCATGGTCCCTTAAAGGAGAAAAAAACTAGCTAGTCTCTCCATCATCTGCCCACCTCACCAATAGGTAAGTGTAGCACTTCAGCTGCAAAGACTTAAAACAGCAGATAGTTCTAATAGATTGTTACTTGATGTTTTTTTCTTTGTTTTTCAAGTAGAATTTAAAAGACAGGTTGAGGGATCTAAAGGATGAGAACTATATTTAATAACTGCAACACACATAAAAAAAGCAATGCATTTTGTTTGAATGCGTCTGTTGTAAAGACATGGACATCTTTTCCGCATATATACATTGTATTACATCAACACTGTTATTTCCAAAAGTAAGTAAATTAAATGACAAAGTTGGGTCGATGCGTAATATATTCGTGTGGAAGTGGTGCACTCATTTTATAATAATAAATTCAATACATCGATTTTTTAGTGTGGTATAAAAAAATGTTTATGATGGTATAAATTAATATATAAAATATAATGGTGTAGTATCAGACTACTTTTAATCTCAGCTATACTACATTATCATTAGTAATGATTTATAAAAAATTCTCAGGATGTGTACATATCCCTTATCAAAACCTTTAGTCATCAACCTACTTCAGTGTTTTAACCAAAACAAATGCCGAAGTCTATTGAACAGACTAGGACCATGCCGAGGAATATGGCTGTAAAAAATGACATTATTAAATTTCATCATTTATCTATGGAGAGGAATCATTATCAATAATCATTTTATGGGGTGTTGGGGGTACTCATGGCCTAAACAAACAAGTTGTGATTTAAAAGTGAAAAGGGCTGTCGCACTGTCAAGCTGTCCGAATGGTTTTAATGGTTAAAATGACTTTGACTGCTGAAATGGTCTGCATGAGTAGTTTCACAGAAGCTATCAAGATGTTTCAGTTCTATCAATGAATTGTATGTGTCTTCATAAAGTGAACTCTCTTCTTAGGGCAAGATGGCACGGGATATGTCTGATAAAGACATCCTGAAAATGGAGATTGAGCAGCTTCAGAAGGAGGTGAAGAACACGAGAGAGCCAGTGAGTATCTCTATACAGAAGAGAAAAAAACAGAAGGCAGAAGAAAAGAGAAGCTATAACCATTAAAAACTGAATTCAGATTACAAAACGGTTCAGAAATGTATAAGTAGAGCCACTGTAAAATACTAGATATACACAAACATATGAAAGTGTAAGTCAAAGATATTCTGTGCTCAACAAATAGGTAAAGTTATTAAACCACTGTCCTTTTCAAGGAATAATCTAAACGTATACTGCTTGGCAACCATGGCATAGTGTTATAGAATTACTTTGCTTTGCAGCAACAATTGTGTAATGATAATCTAAATTATTTATTAAATATGGATGTAATTTATCATATTCTATTTAATTATCATTTTATAAAAGGAAAATGCCTTGTGTCTCATCTTAAATCATGTTAGTGCACAGGCTCTCCTAACTTATTGTTTTATTAACTGATATTTAACACTGATGTTTACTTCTTCTGGCACTTCAGTTTCTGAGTCTCTCTCTCTCTCTGTCTCTCTCTCTCGCTCTCCCGCTCTCTCTCCAAAGGTCTCCAAAACAGCGAAGGAGCTTTGTGAGTTTGTTGAAGCTCAGTCAGCTGAAGATCCTCTTATTAAAGGAGTGCCTGAAGACAAGAACCCCTTCAAGGAGAAGGGTGGCTGTATAATAACCTAGCAAAGGCTGTGCAGTAGCTCTGTGAGAACTCAGTATAGGGACCTTTTGTGTCAGCCTTTCACCCCATTCACAATTTTCCCTCATGTACAGGTTCAATGGTAGTCATTCATGTAGTTTTCTGATAGAGTTCTGACTGTTTCAATGCCATTTCAAAGAAATAGAGTGTAAATAAAAGTATGTATACTGTAACAAATGGTCTGCTTTGGTTTGTGTAAAAACATATTCGTTAAGTTCACTTCCCTGAGACATGCAGTACAGTGCCTAGGGGCAATTTAGCGTGTTCAGTCAGCCTGACTGCATGTCTTTGGACTGTGGGAGGAAATCCACTCAGACACAGGGAGAACTTGCAAACTCCTCACAGAAAGGACTCTGGTTGCCCAGTTGGGGAATCAATCCCAGGCTGCTGCTCCTGCTGATGATTATGATGATGATAATAATAATAATAATAATGATAACTATTTATAGTATTATTTCATACCAGATGTTTCAAGTTTCAAATTTATTTGTCATTTGCACAACATGTCAGGGCAGTTTTATCATAATTTGAACATGCCTGTTGACCTTTACATTGTGTGTAATTTTCATGATGAACGGACTAAAAGAAACAGCCCTAAATGACTTATGAATAATTCTGGTTCCATTGACTTACATTAAAGCTTTTCTTCTGACAACAGCGATATATATATATATATATATATATATATATATATATATATATATATATATATATATATATATATATATACATATACATACACACACACACACTATATATATATATATATATATATATATATATATATATATATATATAAAATATAGTGAAATATACACAAAATATAGACACAATACACACAAGACATAGAGACAATATACATTAAAAGTGACATGGGTGACTCTGCTCTGTAGTTCTTTAAAGTGGCTTAGTGTTAAACTGTTATTGTCCATAGCAGAGATGGTATGATAAAATAATAATACTGACAGAGTGACTGAGTGAAGTGATAGTTGGGGACAGAGCCACAGCTTTACAGCTTATTCAGAAGCCTGACAGCCTGTGGGTAGAAACTGTTCATTAGCCGGGTTGTTCTAGCCTGGATGCTGCGGAATCTCCTGCCTGATGGCAGGCTGTGTGCTGGGTGACCGCTGTCTGACCAGATCTTTTTGATTTTCCTGAGGCAGTGGGACTGGTAGATGTCCTGTAATCAGAATCAGAATCAGAATCCCAGAGGGAAATTGCAGTTGTTACAGTTGCAACAATTTATGTAAAAGCATAAACACTTTAATAATTTAAAACAAAGTTAAAGAGAAATTTGCAATATGTAGACTATCTGTACATGAGATTTAAGTTCTTATGAATACAGTAAAGTGGCGGTGACTGTGATAATGAATTTTAAACATCTAGTATAAAGCAGTTCAAATTATTTAAATTATTACATTTACTGAGGGAGGAGCTATAGAGTTTGATGGCCACAGGTAAGAATGACTTCCTGTAGCGCTCTGTGGTGCGTTTCGGTAGAATCATTCTTGCACCAAATGAGCTCCTGTGTCTCATCACCATGTCGTAGAGTGGTTGGGAGCCATTGTTCATAATGGCCTGCAGCTTAGACAGCGTCCTCCTCTCCGACACTGCCTTCAGCGAGTCCAGCTCCACACCCACAACATCACCGGCCTTGCAGATCAATTTTTTGAGTCTGTTGGCATCTGCCACCCTCAGCCTGCTTCCCCAGCATGCAACAGCATAGAGGATAGCACTCGCCACCACAGACTCATAGAAGATCCTGAGCATAGTCCTGGCTGGTAGTCTGTTGCATATGATGTCCTCACCACTTCTCTAAGGGCCTTGTGGTCACAGGCAGTACAGCTGCTGTACCATACAGTAATCTCTATGGTGCACCTGTAGAAGTTGGTGAGGATCTGAGGAGGCAGACCAAACCTCCTAAGCCTACGCAGAAGAAGAGATGCTGACGGGCAGATCTCACAATAGTGTTGGTGTGGTGGGACCAGGTGAGGTCATCAGTGAGTTGTACGCCGGGAAACTTCACACTGCTGACTATCTCCACTTCATTGATCCATTGATGAATAGGGGAGAGATGGATGCATATACAATGATATTTGGAAGTTTGGATATCCTGGTCAAATGACATGTTTTGTCAGTTTTCTAAGTGAAAATAATATGCTCTACAGCAGTGGTCCCCAGCCCTGGTCCTGGAGATCTGCCTTCCTGCAGAATCTAGTTCTAACCACAGTCTGCTACACCTGTTCCAGTTCATTAACTTTTCCAGAAGTCCTTCACTGGCTGGATCGGATGCATTAATGTCAGGCAAGATGCAGGTTAGAACTCAACTGCTAAAAAAGTATATCTCCAGAAGCCGTGTAATTAGGTTTTTGTTGTAATCTGTTTAGACACACCAACGTACCCTTAAATGTATATAAAAATACACATAAATTAACAGAAGACAGTTCAGTTTGGAAGAGTACATGCTATTCAGAAATCTTAATTCATTCCAATCGGATGACACAGTGTTTACACTCATTACCAGATTCTCATAAAAAATGACTTCTTTGAATGGCTAGTCAACAATAAAAACCAATAGTCAAGCAAACTCTACCTTATAGTGTTTCTGATTACTTTATTAATGATTGATACATTTCTTAAAACCTTTCATAAGCTAGGTAGACTGAATTCAGGCCTATGTCGAGTAGGCTAACGACAGAAAGTGAACCTCTTTCCCATCAGCGTTAATGAGGCTGCTCATGATGCATGGGAAGGGAGCTTAATTAGCTACAACATTCACTCTGTGTCCTTCGTAAAACCATTAGATTATCTTTTATTGCAGTGCCCATTATGCTCTTGAAACTGTTACTGCAGGGTTGGATATTTTCATATAACTTCATGTTTATCTTGTTTAACAGGTAACCTAAGCTGTTTCTCTGTTGTGCCAATGATAATAGAGAAGCAAGATGAAAAACAAAGTTTATATTCAGTGATTCTCCAAAATATTTACACACACACACACACTGCCACCTAGGGGCAATTTAGCGTGTCCAATTGGCCCATATAATATTAGCCTGAGCTAAACTAATTCTGTATTATGATACTTATTATGATATTTGTTTTGCAAGCTTTAATGAAGCAGTAAACATATCAACCAATGACAGGCCAGTAGTCATTATGCATTAAAGGAGAATTCCACTGACTCTGGATTTTGAAGTTTCTGCATAATTTAATCATTAATATATAAACAAACTCATACATAGTGGTTTGATGCAGAGACAGAATTGTTTGCACTGCTGAAGACAGGAAACTCTCAAAAGAGGTTAATGACTCTAAAAGATTCCTCACAGAAAGTTTTTACATGAAATCATTATTATTTCACTACCCAGTGATATTGATTTTGAGATCAGTTTCTGCCCTAAAATGTATTTTTTTTATATGTACATGGTGGAGTGGTACATGCAGGGTGTATAGTTATTTGGATTTGCCATTTTTTTACTATCATCAACACTGCATATAAAAAACAAGAAGATGTGTACGTTCACCGGTTGTTTTGAAAAGTAAATGAAATGGCTAAATTTGTGCTGTACACATTGTGATCACTACCACTGTAAAGACATCCAAGCCATAAAGATTGAATGCCATTCTGAATGACTTTGCATCTCAACATTTAAATGATGTAGCAGTTTTGAGAATTGCTCCCTTTTAAGAGCTGTAAATGACATCTCACCACAAGAGAGCAGCATTGGCACATTAATAACCCAGAGCGATGAAGCCTGCATAACACAGACCAGTTCAGAGGCAGGGTTTTTAAAAAGCTGTGCAAAAATGCAAACATTTTGGTGTTTAATTCAGCAACTAAAACTATGGTCATGGATGAACAACTTAATGTAGCATAACTTTTTAACAGATAAAGCCAAAACTTTCCACAAAATCATTGCATGTGCACAAAATATATGAAGATATATCTATCAGATGAACAGTCATAACTGCAGAAGTGTGCTTTCCTCCAGATCTTTACTGGAGATTTTTATAATTCCATTCAATTCAGATTCAGATCAAACAGTTCAATTAAAAAGTGACTGTGTTTTTTATTGCTTTTTACTATATTTATTGGAGTAATGCACTGAGCAGTCATGCAGTAGAAATGAGCAGATATTATTGATATTCCATGATGAGGCTTCTTGAAACAGCCTAGATTAGATTAGACCCAGAATGAAGACATAACACAAAATTTGATACTTATTCAATTAATTATCTGAGACATTTAAATCATATAATTCAGCATATTTGAAATAATGCTCATAATGCTGTTAATGAAATGATCTCCTCTGGAAGTAGCACCGTCTGAAGATTCCACCTTAGCGCTACTAGTTGGCAGAATTTCAACATTTACTCCTTTTTTTGCATTTGTGAACAGCACATTACTTACATTGTGAATCTGTCTTAAATAACAGCTTAACTTAATCATTTCACACTCCAAAGGAGCAGTTGATAATTACAATCTAAATCCTTTTTAACCTGCTTTATAGACCTGCAGGAGTAGGGTATTATAAATGTGGGTTATGAACACTTTTATCAAAAATTAACCGATATTATGAATGTGATGGAAAGCCTAATAGTTAATGTACCGTATAATGTTTTAAAAATTACAACAAATGTTTTATATATTTACCACCCTACAAGGTGGGTATTATATTTTATAAATGTAATGATCTAAAGCAAAAGAAGTTGTTTCTAATCACCTGTAATTTGTTGCTGACTCATCATTTCCAGTAGTTTGTAGCTGATTCTGCAAATAATGAAAGCTATTTTTCACAAAGCAGTGACAGGTGTTTCATTTTAAACGGTGGTTTTCATTACTTTTATTGACTAAATACTAAATACTAGTTATGAAACTATGTTATTTGACAATGTAATGGCTGTTGAACTAAAACAAATGTTTGTAGATGTTGTCTTTTACATTGTCCTTAAATTTCTTGATGTATGGACCAATAGAAACAGCCCAAAATGACTTGGAAAAACCTTTGGTTTCATTGCCTTACATTAAGAGTTAAGTAGGTTTTTTCCTTCTCCTGTAAAGTTACCATTTTGGAGATATGAGGTTTTGTCATATATGCTTTGTCATATATATATATGTATGTATGTGTGTGTGTATGTGTGTGTGTGTTTGTGGTGAAATACTGGGGTGAAATATTGGTTTAAAAGCAATTGTACCTTATGCCTTACCTTATGTAATACCTTATAATAGAGCCAAAACTTTTTTTTTTTTTAGTAATGAGTGATGTAGCATTCAAGCAGTATATCTTAAAGCTCTAGGAGATCACAACAAATTGGCAGACAGTTAAGAACTAGTGGAGAAGACTGTATATAAACAAAACTACAAAAGTAAGACAAAAATAACTTTAAATTTGTTAAAGTTATTATTTCTAGAAAGATCTCAGTTTTACCTTTAACAAGGTTCTTTGTGTTAAGGCTTTTTTCTCAATCTCGCTCACATATTTATGGATCTTTAGGCAATTCCGACCTTGCAGCTGCCTCAGAGAGACTGTAGATGACGAGCCAACATTTAAGCTGGAGCTGTGTCTGAAGGCGTGTAGGAGGGATCTTATGACTCATTCCTCAGTTAGACTGCTCTCCTCAGACCAGGCCATGTTTATGCAGGCTGCCCCACTTCAGAATCTTTGCTAAACTAGGTAACTGTTTTATACTAGTGAGAAACAGAGGAAGTAAATGTACTAAATACATTGTATATAAAATATACACAATATACGACCAGTAGGGGAGTAACGGTGCTCCTCTAAAGGTTACTAAATTGTTCTTGTTAGATTCTAGGATCAAATTTTGATTGATAAAGATCCTTAAACACATGCTAAGTTTTTAAGTACACCCAATTTACAAAACTGTTCCTTTGGGGGTACCAAAGTGGTTCCTCTATAGTATTGCTCCAAAGAAGGTGTCTTTTTTGCAAGGTACCTTTTTTTAGTACCTTTATTTTTGAGTGCACATACAGTACTGTGCAAAAGTCAAAGATCACCGTTCATTTAATTCCCAGTAAAGAAGACCATTAAGTTGACTATTTTTTTCAGCATCAGAAAACAGCTACACAAAATACTCAACATCCATCCATTTTCTAAGCCGCTTCTCCGACAGGGTCGTGGGGGGTGCTGGAGCCTATCCCAGCAGTCATTGGGCAGAAGGCAGGATACACCCTGGACAGGTCGCCAGTCCATCGCAGGGCAGACAGACAGACAGACACAGACAGTCACTCACACACTCACACCCAGGGGCAATTTAGCATGTCCAATTGGCCTGAGTGTATGTCTTTGGACTGTGGGAGGAAACCGGAGAACCCGTAGGAAACCCACACAGACACAGGGAGAACATGCAAACTCCACACAGAGAGCACCCTGGCCACCCGGCCGGGGATTCAAACCCAGGTCCTTCTCGCTGTGAGGTGACAGCGCTACACACCGCGCCACCATGCCACCAAAATACTCAACAATTAAATATATTTTTTTTCAGTATTTTGTGTGTCCACACTTTACCTTTATTACATACTCTTTAGGAGACTTGCTTTCAGTTTTCCACAGAAATCTGCAGGGACGTACCTTCAAAGTTCAGTCTTAGAAGTTGGTTGTATTTTCTGTTTCTCACAATTCAAGTAATTCCAAACACTTCCATTGATGCTGAGGTCTGGACTCTGGGGTGGTCAGTCCATTGTTCTAAGAACACCAGCAGAGTCTTTGTTTAATTTTGCAAAGTTTCTTATTATTATCTATTTCCTTTTCTCAGTAAGGCAGGAGTGCCCAATTCTGGTCCTGGTCTATTCGTGATGCCTCCTCTCTTTCCTCATTTAAACCTCTTTGTATTTACTTACATCGATCTGATCTTATATCTAATCTTCTCAGAAATATCTCCTGAAAAATAAGTATCATAATTTTGATTGAAAGTTAATGAAGAATGGTGTACAGCATTGTATTTTCTGGTTTAATATTATATTAATTCTGAAGTCAAGATTTGATTCATATTTAAATGAAATCAGAAGAAAGATGATAAATAAGAGAGCCTAAGAAGGAGGGGGTAGCAAAACAGTTTTAAGTTCTGATACACTGTTCCATTATTTTTTCATTGTTTTAGAATACTTTCTGGAGGTCATCACACACATTATGTTTGTGCTTGTTATTTTTTCTTATTACATTGCTTCCCATTGGCAAGGAAGGCAGAACAGGCAAGAGAGAAATATTTACTTCCTCTGTAGAAATCTGAAACCATGTTGTCATTCTATATTAAGAACGTGTAAAGTGAGGTTGTGCTAAGCAGAGACCTCCAACATTAAATAGTTTAGAGAGAAAACAGCTTATCTGGCAAGGTGTCAGAAGCTTGCTCCTTTCAGTTTGTGACTGGGTTGTGGGTTTATTTACCTGTGCGTAGCAGGGACTGATGCTCACTCTCACCACTCAACTGTTGCCCTGTAAAATCTTTGGGTGAGTATTTGAACAAGGTTGAGAATCAAAGGTGCTGCAGAGAGGCTCTGTGGTGAAGGACTAAGTGGACATTTCCTTGGGAAACATGGAACAGATTAGTGTGGGACTGAGGGACCTGACATGAATGAAGGCTTTTGTAAGAGCTGGCACTCTTTGCACCCCTCCTTTCACCCCTCCTTTCACCTCTCATTTTCTCTGTTTGACATCGGGTCTCGCACCTTCACCGCCATCTCTTTGAATTTCATAAATATTGTGATATTCATTTGAAATCACAACAGTAAAATTACATACAATGTAAGTATAATTAGGCCTGTCACAATTATTACATCCCCTTACATCACAATTATTTGAGATGATCGCAATTACTTGAGATGTTCACAGCTATTTGAGATGACTGCAGTAATTTTCCACCATCGCTAGCCATATTATACTGCAACAAACAAATGTAAATTGGGTGCACTGAGTTAAGGCAAATAAATGTGAATAAAAGAAAAAGTAAATACAGTCATCAGTCATCTCACCTGCTCCAAGAAGATTGACCATATCAGCTCTATCCTTCAGTCTTCACTAGTTACCTATTACATTCCATCATCAGTACAAGGTTCTCCTTATTACATCTAAAGCTCTGCACGTTGTGGCTCCTCAATACCTGATCAAGCTTCTTCATCTACATGTCCCATACCGTACCTTAAGACCACAAAATTTAGGCCTTCTTCATATTCCAATGTTTAAACTGACCCTTATGGGTGGTCAATCATTTAGTGTAATAGCTCCCAAAATATGGAACACACTTCCCAGGTCTATTCAGAATGTCTCCTCTCTATCTTCATTTAAATCTCTGTTAAATATTTACTTGTTATGTTACTATGTTATCATTGTTCTGTCTGTACTTGAATGGTATACCTGTATTGTCCTTTTGTTGCTAATTGTTTGTGTTCATGCTCATTTATTGTAAATAGTCCTTGAGCATAGGAAAGATGCTATATATATAAAAGTAATGATGATGATGATTCATAGAGACACACCATTGGGCTGATAAAAACATAAAAAGTGTTTGAGCACCGAGTTAGAAAGAAATTAGGGGTGGGCGGTATAGTAAAAAGATTATGTCATAATACTTCAAGAAATTTTCATGACATATGATACGCATGACAATATTTTGTTTTTCTGAGATTTATAAGTTGTAACAAACAAAATAGAACCTGTGTTGGCGTGTATAAAAATAGACAAATATTTAATGAATACACATGAACTATACTGCACTAAATCCAATTAAACAGGCCTATTATGCTCACTTGAATGGAACAGTATGAAACATTGTTAGTCAGTGTTCTTTAAGAACTGACCATATCCACAATATGCTCAGAAAAGTTTGTAGTGATATAATTTGTCCCATTAATGCTGAATATTATATTGCTCACCCTACTAACATGTTGTGAGGGCAGTGTGAGTAATATTTGTTTATTTGTTAGCTGTGTGGCTAATTTAGTTTGTACGAATGTTGGCAGAGTGAGTGATTTTTGCAAAGATTTTTTTGATAATTATATGTGATAATTAATCATCTGTTGTAATTTCATGATTGTGACAGCCTTAAGTATGATATAAATTTTATATAATTTAAATATAATTTACCTGCATTAATAGTATTATACTGTGGTATAATCTCAGTTCACTAGTATAAATGCATAGGATGCTGTGCCATTTTTCGATGGCAGAAAACTTTTGCCTGCTCTTTAGTTTTGTGCGCCTAATTGCTTTTAAACCTCCTCCATGCCTCCAATCTCAAAACGAACCAGTTCTCCAAACAAAAGGTGTTTCAAAAGATGTCCCTGACATTGTTATGATTCAGTTTCAACATACACACAAGCAACTACCCAAACACACCTTAGCTGCGTTACAGATTTCTCTCACATGTCTATAAAATGGCTAAAGGAGATTTTTCTGAGTGTTAGATGTGAGATCATCAACTTGCATGCAGAAAAAATTGTATGAAAAATAGACATTTTCAAACCTAGTGTTGAAAAATTGCTAAAAATAATAGAGAAAATTGGTCTCCTAACGACTTTATGAGACCTGGTAGACCACTAAAACTGTCAACATCACATAAATAGTACTTAAAAGCTTTCATCTTTTAGAGATTTGAGAGTTTCTGCCCATTCCTCCCTATGCAGTAGAACACATAAATTGAACATCTGAAATTTGTAATTGGGATGACTTGGATCAGGAGAAGCAGAAATTGCAACCAACATCTAAGACTGAACTTTGAAAGCAAGTCTGCTGAAAAGACTAGAATCTCTTTTAAATATAATGCTTCTTGATTTTTTCTTATATTCAATTAATGGCTGATTTGACTGGGAATTATATAATTGAAGGCTTATGATTTCATTGCTTATGACTTTTGCATTACATACATACATGCATACATACACACACACACACACACACACACACATATATATATATATGTATATATGTGTGTGTGTGTGTGTTTGTGTAGACGTGGTATTTGTGGTATATTGTGCCATTCATTCATTCTATTACTAGCATTATCTTAATAGCCCTACCCAAAATAGCTCTATTTTTTGTCACATTTCACATCAGCTGAGGTTCAGCACCATTTACACCTGTATTTAGCCTAATTGTTTCATTGTAATTGTTTAAAAAATCTTGAACTCTTTTGTGCATGTGAGCTCTTACTGCTTCAGAGGAAGGAGAAAACAGAAGCAGCAGAAGAGGGCCAGAGGAGGTAATTAGCCAGGCTAAAATAGGCCTATGAGTGTGCTTAGCCCTCAGTTGCGGTTTGAATGGTTTTCTGTCTATGGAGCTCTGCAGTCTTGTTTCTGTCCTCTCAGTCATACTGTAAGAATGGAGGGTGCAGACTTTTTAAACTCTGTTCTTTTTCTCATATCTCAAACACAAAGTTCTTATAAAACAATTAGAAATCAGAAACTGGTGAGCAGAAAGTTAATAAATATCAACCCTTTTTTCCACATTTTGATGTCAGACGCACTTTGTATGTTTGCATTGTTTGTTTCCTTCATTTGACAAATGTATTATGACAATGTGAATGTCTTATAGTTGATAAACAAAGGCTAAACACCAAGAGCAGTTTAGCTTTTTCAATGATTTTTTTTTCCAGAGGCTTCAAACTACAGTCGCATTTTAAGGCAGTAAATCTGACAATTTGTGAAAGAAAACGTCTATGAAGACTTTGCACCAAACTCATTTACTTGAGGTGGCTGAAGCAATTGCATACTATTGAACAGAGGTCAGATTTATCATCAAATCAGGTTTACATACTAGAGCTCAATACCAACAGCAAGGCTTTTTTTCTAAAGACATTGATTGTACCACTCAGTTGTACTTGTAGTGGGTCATGGCTGTAGGAATTTCTTTTGACTGACACTCTTGCATACTGCCGAACCGGGGTCAGTTTTTTTTTTGTCCTGACATAAATTCAGGTCAGCATTTGGGTCAAGCTGGTCTTGAAGCCTCTCTGAAGTTCTATGTGAGCTGTGAGCAGGGCAGTTTTTTTCTGTATCACAAATCCTCAGCAGACTTCCTGTCCGAGGTGAACTTTCACTGAGCATGCTCAGTAGAGTCAGAGCGTGGGTGGTAGAATGCAGCCCTGTGCTTGGAATGGAAGAGAGTTTGCCTGACCGTTGTGTGCCATGCACATCTAACTCACTGCAATCTGCAATTAGCCTGCCTTTGCTGGGCACTGCCAGGCTATGTATAGCCTTCTGAGGTTTATTCTAATGAGGGCTCTCTGTGACAAAGTACGGAGTCCTGCTGAGGGAGTCATATGTGATGTGTTGTCAGAGCAGTCGTGGGGCGGGATGGGGTGGGATGGGGTGGGATGGGGCGGGATGGGGTGGGATGGGGTGGGGGGATTGCAGACAGTGTGTCAAAGAAACATCCCTGTGTGACCCCTTGTAGTGATGAGCTTCTTAATAGTCATCTGGAGCTAGGCTAACTCGTGAATATTGAGAAGTGTGGATATAAGAAATATTAAATAGTATAGAAACTTCTGAAAGATAATGACTGCTGACAGAAAAACAGACCAGAGGAGTGATGTGATGACCATTAGATAGAGGCCTTCTGAAAGGCTCAATGTATGTAGATGTAGATCTCCAGGAGCAAGGTTGGTGACCCTTTTTGAAATCATTAGATTCGCTAAGTTTCTCTAGAATAGAGCCTTTCACATCAAATCACTCTGAACAACTTTACTAATGTCTCATCAGACATAACTAGCTGAATTCCAGTGGAATAAGCTCTTTCCTCACTATTAAAATCCATGGTAAGGAAACAGTACCGCTCAATGTCAAATGTCTATATACAGGCATTTATCTAGTTTTTAACCAGCCAGCTGTGAGTAAACAGACAAAGTTTTGGGCTTGGATTAAGTGATGCATTTTGCTAAGCGCATTTCGCCTGCAGCAAGTGTTGCACAAGATGGTGGAGTGAAGATCACATGTTCGTAAGGCCAGCTTCCACAGCAGATTTGGTAAATTTCCTCCTTCACACCAATGGAGGAATGCTCTTCCTTGTATGCGTGTGTGTGTGTGTGTGTGTGTGTGTGTGTGAGACTGAGAGAGAGCGCGAGGGGAGAGAGAGAAAGAGGGAGAGCGAGAGAGAGAAATACCGAGATCTGTCTGGGATCTTTTTCTGCACTCTCTTTTCCCCACATGTGTGTCTCAGTTGGCTAGTTTGACCTTCTGACGAGACTTCCAGCTGTAGGGAAGCCAAAGCAGCCACAGCTGCTTCCAATATTTGTGCCTTTCCAGCATAAAGTGGAGACTCAGGAACAATAGGACTTCAGCATAGATGCAACAAAAGCAATGCTTTTTGAAGACTTTTACAGTCTGTATTGGTTTAAATGGACTTTTACACCAATATTGTAATGAACTGCTTTCTTTCCAAAAGTTTTTGGTGTAGTTTGAGAAGTTCTTCCTCATGAAGCTCAGCTGTGTGTGTGTGTGTGTGTGTGTGTTTAAGAAATCCTCTGTTTGTGGGAGTGCTGCCTGTTGCCTGAGCTTAGACAGATCAAGACATTGAATTATTTCAGTGTTTGTCTTTATAAAAAAGACTGCAATTTTCTTGTATTTAAACCTGAGCTCAAAAAGGACTGTTTTTTTCACATTGTTAGTTCATGTTATACCATCATATCATAACATTTAATAGATCTTATGAGTTACTACTAATATGTTTCACCGCCCCTTCCAACCACTCCCACTCATCATCGAGAGAAACACTTAGCTAGCTCAGCGACACTCCCTGATACCACATTTCTTTTAGAAATGTGTCACAGCATTGGTGTAAATTCAGTGGGGGAAATAGGAAAACAGGCCCCCCCCCATTATTTGAATCTGAACATTTTGATGATGTAGCTAGATGGTTGTCAGTACTGCACTATCTTTATCAGCTAAAACAGAGAGAGTGTGTAAGTGAAAATGTGCCCCACGCACATTGAGCATTGCCCAAAAAAGTGGTGTTGTGCAGTGGCACTTAATTAAACAGGTCGCCTGTCAGCTAACACCACTAGCTTTTATTTAAATTTACCTTACATAATTATCTACATACACTACAATGTATCCACATGTACACTCACCGTCCACTTTATTAAATACACCTTGCTAATGAAAGGTTGGACCCCCTTTTGCCTTCGGAACTGCCTTAATTCTTCATGGCATACTTTCAACAAGGTGATGGAAACATTCCTCAGAGATTTTGTTTATTTATTTGAATTACAGCTGCCTTTCTATCATCTCGAACCAGTCTGCACATTCTCCTCTGACCTCTCACATCAACAAGGCATTTTTGTCCACACAACTGCCGCTCACTGGATATTTTCTCTTTTTCAGGTCATTCTCTGTGAACCCTAGAGATGGTTGTGTGTGAAAATCCCAGTAGATCAGCAGTTTCTGAAATACTCAGACCAGCCCGTCTGGCACCAACAACCACGCCACGTTCAAAGCCACTTAAATCACCTTTCTTCCCCATTCTGATGCTCAGTTTGCACTTCAGCAAGTTGTCTTGACCACCTCTACATGTCTAAATGCATTGAGTTGCAGCCATGTGATTGGCTGATTAGCCATTGGTGTTAACAAGCAACTGAACAGGTACATTTATTATGTACCTAATAAATTGGCTGGTGAGTGTATATTTACTGTTAAAAATCATTTTTGTTTTTGTTTTGTTGACATAGGAAGCATTAGATTTAATATGATTAAATATAATGGTATGTATGCTATGGCATCTCAACGTTGCTCCCCCTGCCCAAGCCCCCATTTCTTAGGTAAAAAGCTTATTGTAAAACAATGTCTTAGACATAAGGCAGCATATTCGCAGCCAAAAAAGTGTAATGAAAAACTTTTTCAGTCATTACAATTTTAAGACGTCTGGTTCCTATAGTGTATATAATGTGTACAGCTCCTATGTGTTGATCATCTTTAAGGACTTTTGCCCATAATATCATAAATGCCTACAGGATGTTTTTGTATCACCAGAAAAGATAACAAATGGATCATTAGGGCTGCTTTTAATGTTAAAAATGCATTTACAGAGCAGGTTACAAAACACATTAAATAAGTGCTCAGAGCTAGCAGTTCTGCAGAGAATGCAGTCATGTTGTAGCTTAAATAGTGCTTCACAATTTATGATTTGAGAGATTTTTTGCAATCTCCATATTTACTTTCAAACAGCTCACAGAGTTTGTTATTATGATCCAATACATAAGACTGCAACCCACTGAAAAAGCAATGCTGTGAATTCACTTTCAATGTGTACACCACAGTTGTGCTGATTAATATATAATAATATATAATTAATATATTTAATATATAATTTATTCCCATTAATATTGTGCAAATTCAATGTATTACTTTATTTCTGAGCGCTATCCTCCCACCAGACATGAACACACACATGTGCAACCTTCACTATCAGTGTGATTTTACTGTCTGATGTTTTCATTGTTGGACTCAAGGATATGCTGTGTGCCAAAACCAACAAACATGAACTAATAACCAACAAACACAAGAAAAATACAACAAAATGTCCCCAAGATTGTAATTGAACACACACAGGAGAAAACAGCGTAAACAATCACCAACCACTACATACTTCTGATATATAAGGATCTTTTATTATTTTTACAGAGAAGATTACAATATTATAGCCAGCATATGAATGAATGAAAACATAAAATCTTTAGTTTTGTTTTCTGAATTTTTCTGACTGCTGGGATAGTCTCCAGTACCCCTCATGACCCAGGAGGACAAGACACTTAGAAGATGAATGAATGAATGAATGAATTCATTAATGAACGGTGTATTAAAGTGTATGACCCATCATAAAATTTCTAAATATATATTTCACTCCTAAATCTGTAGCCTAAGCATTTTACTTGGAAGTGGGACCAACCCAGATTTCCCTCTCTTTCCTCTCTGATCCCCAAAAATATCACATAATGCCGGATTGTAGTATGCTAGTTAATTAGTCTTTACCTGCTGTGATTTTCAGTCAGTTGGCATAGAAACTAACATTAGCCAGTAAATGTGAGGTTAACAATTATGGATTGTGTTTTACATTCACAATTGCCCTTTCCCCTCTGGTTATGATTATGGGATTTTCTATCAATTTAAATATAATGAAGTTGGCTAGGTGATGGTTGTCTTTCTCAATATAGCAATGTCTCTGGGTCTTAATGCTTGCTAGCTGGTCCCTAAACCTGTCCTGCTGAATGAAAATCTTCCACTGCTTTGAAGTAGAGCAAAGACGCACAAAGCAAACAACTCAACTAGCCACTGATCAGCTCTATAAATTCACTTGCAAAACATTTGACCGAGAGCAGCAGCAGCTCTTTGGCCGAAGTACAAGGGTTATGCACATAAATTCTGTCTGTTGTTCAACAGGGCCTAATGGGAAGAGGGAAGAGTTTGGACAGAGGCCTACAATGGGGAAGAAATGGTCACTGCTCTGCAGAGCTACAGTAATATAACATAAAAGATAGTACTGCAAACTTAAAGTATTCAATTAGAGCTGAAACAAGTCTTGTTCATGCATGCTTATGTTCATTAGGAAATGAAGTGTGAACTATTTTTTATGACCAAGTACTTACAGACTTCCGAAACCATTGAATCTCTGTATTGGAGCACTAAGGGTAAGGGGGATTAAAGGGTAAGTTAATGTTTGGGTATATTGGTAGAAATCATTTGACACTACATAAGTGGATTTGCTGTGTTTACTGCTACATTTAAAGCAACAGTTTGGCTGGAAATCAATTTAAACAATTGTTCCTTTCCTGTAAGTGTGGTCAGTAGGCTAAGATGTGTTAGGTGTCTGAATTGAATTCTTTACTTTTACTACAAGGCTAATGTAGCTAACAAGTGAGAGAAAAAGCTTATGTACACCAGTTAGCACTGCACAAACTGCTTGCCTAAATCATTACACATCACACTTGCCTCAGACCTTGGTAAGTAATCACAGATATACTTAGATTTTTAGATTTTAGAATTAGATTTTCTTGCCTGAACCATTACATTACAAGGGTTAATTTAGCACAATTTGTTGTTTAAAACTATATGAAACAGCTGGATAAATGAAAACCGTATATATCACAAAGATAGCAATAGGACTGTAGCTGTCTTGAGCAAGCCTCTGATTTCTTATTTGCTTGAAAAGCTTTCTTGGAGGGTGGACAGTCTCTATCCCCTGAGTGGAATTGGGGGTATGTGTGTATTTATGCTGGCAAGAGCTCAGTGGCTCTGCAGTCTTCTCGCCTTGTCTTGCTGCCTGCTCTAGACATGTCTGATCAGCAGGACAGCAGTGGCCGCTCTGTGGGTGGCCAGCGCTGCACACAGCTCCACTGCAGGAACACTGAAGATATCGCATGGAGATAACACAGCTAAAATACAATGGGATATTCATGCTTTTTCCTCTTGTTACCAACTCGGTTTGCCAAGGCAAGTTATTTGTACTGTTTGTCTTTTTAATAATACCAAAAAAATGTTTATTTGAAAATTAAAGATGAAGACAGCTGTAGTTGGCATCTAACCAATCAGGACAAGGAGGTGTGCCTACTTGTCTGTCAGTCACACAGCACAGCACATACAAGGAGTCCATATCCTGGCCTTAGCATTGTAGCAGTAAGCTACAGCCCTCAGCTGTGACAAGGCCTAATAATAGCAGAGAAAATAACATGACAGTTTCCAGTTGTGCCATTTTCTATGATGGCTTATACTGCCAAATACACAAAAAAGAAAAAAAACAAAAATAGAACAAAGACAAGCAGACTGGAGAGAGCTGAAGGACTTAAAGGCCATTAAGAGTGTTTCTCTATATCTACTAGATGGGTGATTTGCAGCTGATGTAGCTAGCTAGGTTAAATAGCTAATGGTAATATCAGTTAACTGTTTTGTTGCCAATGAATGTGTATGTCTGTCTGTCTGCCCTGCAATGGACTGGCGACCTGTCCAGGGTGTATTCTGCCTTCCACCCTATGACCGCTGGGATAGGCTCCAGCACCCCCTGCGACCCTGAGGGAGAAGCGGCTTAGAAAATTTGTGTGTGTGTGTTTTGTTGCCCACAAACTATGTGGCTCACTAATGTGATAGTGCTGGCTAAGACATTTAGCCAAAGATAGTAGCTGTAGGTTAAAAAATCTGTTTAAAAAACTCCCAGTATGTGTATTAGCTACCTTGCTTCTGTGTTACTTATATTAGCCAGCTTATTTGCTGTGCGATGCTACCTGTGCAGGATTTTCATGGAATGTCTTTGAATTTGGTGGTCCTTCAAGGAAAAAATTTGTTCAGTGAGCCAACATGTTCTGGAATCACAGCAGTTTCATATCTTAGCATTTCTTTACAGGGCCAAGGTAACAACCCTAGCTGTGTGGAGGGAATTTGTTTTGCTGTTGAGTTTGGAAACAGGACTGAAAAGGCATAGTTAAAATTCCAGACAAAGCCATTGCCTAGTGGTTAGCAAAAAAGATGCAATTTCTGTTTGATATTTCATGATTTCAGTATTTTTTATTCCTCTCTCTCACCTTGATGTGTATTTTTGCTCCATTTTTGAGCTGTAACAGACCTCTTATCCTCACGTTTATTAGAACTTGAGGTTTGATATAGAGACCATTGATAGCCATGAGTGATTCTTATCTGTCTCTTCCGAATGCCTTTCTTTGCCATGTAAGCTCCAGATACTACAGCTGAAGATGACTCACCTTTGAGAAAGATTTAGTCAGGAACACACCTCAAAACACTATGGCATTTCCTTTAGCCCACCCAGTCAGCAAGGTTACAACTGACTCCACCCAGGCAGGTGATGCCCTGAGAGCTTACAGCTTAGCTGTGGTATTTGTGTGTGGGGCTGAGGCAGTTTTTATTGCAGCACTGAACACTAAATAAATAAACTCTATATATAACCATATAAATTTATATCTATATGTGACATCAACTCAAGTTTACTTAGGCACTCTGAGAAGAACTGATGTACATTTACAGTGAAAAAGTGTTGCAATCTACCATGCTCTTTGCAAAAGATCAAAACGAGTTAAAATGTATTTTACAAAAATTCTGTTTTTTGCAAAGCATGTTGCAAAAAGTGAAACAGTCTCGAGCAGCCAGTTT